>NC_084492.1:26692260-26802260 GCF_030035675.1 Rhineura floridana | reverse complement strand
TGCACCCATTTTGCTCCTGCTCAAGTCCTGCTACTGGGAGCAAAGCCATGATTTGGCTTACTGCTTCATGCTCATAGTTTGCCTCATTGCAAACAAACCATGAGCTGTTGCCAAGGGTTGTTCTTGGCTTACTACTGTTGGTTTGTTTGTGGGAAACAAAAACACGAGCCTGGGTTCAGACATAATACCAAGCCAGACCATGGCTTAGTTCCTAGTAGTGGGGAAAGAGTGAAGTGGCCACTATTTTTACGTTATGCATCAGCACACTTGCTCGTCCATGGTAAGCCATACTTTAGCTTACAGGGATGTGCAAATGAGGCCATTATTAATCATTTCTAGGTGCTGTGCCCCTGCTTGCTTCACTCAGTATCCCCTCCCTTTATGACTGCCTGCCTGTGTCTACGCCTCCCTTCTCTGCTGTCTCAGCAGCTCCCAGATGTCTGTCAGCATGCTGTAGTTCACAGCGCCGCCTGTTGGCAGCCATGCAAACTGTACTGTGATGGCAGCCTTACCTTTTGATTCTATAATTTGCAAGGAGAACCTCTATAGAGAGTTCTCTAAGATGGACAAAGAAAAGAAAAAACTATTAAGAAATAGCTGAGATGCCACAGTTTAATGACTTTTGTCCTGAAGTGCAGCTTGTGATAATTTTGTACGACCAAAATACACCACCTAGTTTTTTTTTCCCTTTTGCTGATTTAAATTTTCTCAAAAACTCAAGGAAATCACAGGGGTCTGGTTTAGTGAAAATCTTCTGCATATTAATAACATTGTTAATTGTTAAAGCCTCAGTTTTAATGAACTGTACATTTCTGAGCAACAATTCATTTTGTCTCTATGAGACAAGGTTGTGTATCTCTAGAAAGACCTAGATCAGTTGTTGCTAAGTACCAAACTAGGGTCATTCTTTTATAGGAAAGTATCCATCTTTGCGTAAACCTAATATTGGCAAAACGCATAGCATAATTTAAAGTTCAAGCTGTGGCTACGAAGGAAGAATCTTCCTTTGCATTTGTGGCTTGAATTCAAACCACGGCTGCACAGGAAGAACCGGTAGCAGATTTAGAGTGTACTCCTGATTATTCCTTTGCACTTTGTTTTGAATTATCCCACACTTGACATCGCATGCTGTCAGGCATAGGAATGGCGGCTTGGCGGACCAGCCTCCGAGGCCTGATGGGTCTAATTATACCTACAGGCTGGAGGCTCTCCACCACTGGCCAGAAACATAATGGGACAGGCAACTGGTTACCTTCATACCTTTTCTTGTGAGTTTCCCAGAGGCATCTGGTTGGCACTGTTTGGGCTAGATACAGGTTGCCCAAAGTGGCCAGTATTAGCCACCTGGGGTCAATGCAGGGGTTTAATAAAGACCTAGAGGTTGAAAAGGGCTGAGGCATGGAAAAGAAACTTACAAGGTAATAGTGTGAAAAATTTAATTTGGAACTATGAGTCTCAAGAAGTAAAGGGCATGGGCATGTACAGAGTGCGTCCCCTCCTTCCCAGTGAAGAAACTCTGTATTTAATAAGATTATTCACTTCCTCATTTTTTTTACAATTTATGATTCCTAGTAAAGGTGATTGATTATTAATAAACACTGATGGTATATTGATATTCATTGCGTATTTAAATTACGTATCTAAGAATTTGGGTGAGTCATTGACTTTGCAAGTTCATCAAAGGGTCCGTGGACTCCTTGGGAAACCCTGATAAACCATTACCTGACCCATTTGGGGAGAGGGCCTGCTCTCATTATGTAACTGCACGTAATAAAGGTGTATATGTCTGCATGTGCAGTTCCCATGTTCCTTCCATTTTTTAAAAAATGAGCTGACATAATTTGGGTCATGCAGTACCTTTTCTCCTTCTGCAGAGAAACAAGAGAAAGAAGTTGATATGTATGCAAACCTATCTGATGAAAAAGCTTTTGTGTTTTCCGTGGCCTTGGCAGAAATAAACAGAAAAATAATCAACCAGAGACTTATTCTGTGATTATCTGATCAGGACCTATGTATATTCATGCTCTTTAAGCCAGGCAGTGGATTATGAACATTTGTCGCCTCTCAAACAGCAAATCCCGTCGCCTGCCTTAATGATGGCTGCATATTCTTTTCTTGCTGAACCTCTGCCACGGCCACTGTTCTTTGGACTCTGCAGACTTCTTGTTCCAGCTAATTGTTAAGAAACAAAATGACCGACACTTTGCGTAGTGGGAGAAGTCAGAATCCTACGAAGACAGCTTCCTGAAGAACTCACAGTTTTTAAAGACTATTCCTTTGAATTGAAATGCAATATTTTAGTTAATTTAAATTTCCTTCACCATAGATTTCAGATTTACAGCTATATTGAAGGTTACATGTATATAGTTAATCTAACTTCTTAATAAATTGATATTCTGGTGTTTTTTTATTAATTGGGGTGGGGAACCATAGTGTGTTTTTATTTTCGGCTTAAAAGAGTCAGAATAAATGGTTCTAAAGTCAGTATACAGATGACTTGTGTTCAGAGCAGAAATGTGATATATGGGCAATAAAGTGAAAATCGAGCTGTTCTCTTTTCCCAGAAACATTAATGTTGCCCCATTAATTTTAGGTGAGGAATCAAACTAGTTTGGTTAAATTTGCATATATTTGCATATGAAAAACCAGTTTTGAAGGGGGGGAAACATACTCCCTCCCCTTTTAGGTGGTGTTGGCTGTAACATGTAAGAAGAGGTGTTTCCCCCCCCATGTGATAGTGAAGGAGGGGGAGCTGCCTTTTCTAAGATGATGCATATCATCTGGATTTTTTTATTAGCACTTGTATTTTAAATAATATTAAAAATGTTGCCTGATACATTGGGATGACCTTTTAAGCCATGAAACGGTTCTTAACCTATTAATTTAGTTATTCTTACTGATATATGCCACCCTTGGCTCCTGTTGGGAGGAAGGGCAGGATATAAACCAAAAATAAATAAATAAATATTATATTTAAAGTAGGGATGGGGAACCTGTGGCCCTGTAGATGCTGGACTTCCATCAGCGCCAGCCAACATGGCCAATGGACGGTGATGATGGGATTCTAGTCCAGGAGCATTTGAAGACCCAAAGCTTCTCCGTCGGTGATTTAAAGGAATGTTGTAATGTATGCAATGTAAATGTATTCACAGTTTTTTTTAAAAAAAAATTAACACTAACTAACTGGGTTAAAACTTAAGGAGGACAGAGCACATTCTTTACATGTTGAAGGTCCCAAGTTCAGCCCTTGGCATCTCTAGTTAGAAGGATTGGGAATTGAGCGGTGGAGAAAAACCTCTGCTTGAGAATTTGGGGGAGCTACTGTTACTCAGAGTAGGGAATACTGGACTAGATGAAAAAAACACTGACCTGGTATAAGGCAACTCTATTTTCTGAGCAGCTTCTTACTGGCCCTATTGTAGATTCACAAATATTGCACTTCTGTTACCTTTGTGCTTCCTGCATCATGTACAACTGAACAAGTGCACATCCTTAAACACCTGTGTACATGCCATCAGAAGCCTTGATTGGGTAGGAGTTTGCTGATGGGTGTACATAAGATTTGTTGAGGAATTTGCTGGAAATAACTAACATGGTGCATCTACTGCAAATACAATTGCCCTATAAAATTTGAAGATGCTCCAATTTGTTAACCCCAAAGTTGAACCAAAATTAGCTGTTTCAGTAGCCCATCATTTGTGTGGCTTCATCATTGCTGCCAGTTGTGACCGAGGAGTGGGATGGCCTCAGCATCACAGGGAGAGTCACTGGTGTTGGTGGCAGCATGGCAGAAGAAGAACAGAGCCTCAGGTGAATGGAGTAGGAGGTATATTTCTGCCCCTGGACAATTATTTGTAGGGCATACAAGAGGATTAATGATGTCAGTTCATGATTTCAAACAGGAATTGCTCTTTAAAATTGCATTTCATTGATCGTACAAAGAAGGCTCTGTGGATTAAAAGGAAAGCATAAATTGAAGTCACAGCAATGTCATGCAAATTCCTTGGGAAATAATGGGATTTCATTTTCTGCAGAAAATCATGAATAATGTTGGATAATCCAGGCATGGAGAACCTTTGGCCCTCCAGACATGGCCAATGGTCAGGGATGATGGACGCTTTAGTCTAAACATCTGCAGGGGCACAGGTTCCCCAATCCTGGTATAATCTATAACCTGGTAATTGAGCTGAGTTCCTAAAGGTTACAAGCAAGCCTACTAAGAATCTGGAGAATTCTGTTCTATGGGGAATAAAAGGAGCAAGTTAGTCCTGCAACACAAAGCTGCAGTATTGAGTGCCCTTTCTGGGCTGGTTGACCCAGTGCTCTATTCCAGGATACTTTGTTCCATTCTTCCCAATTTTCTGTTTGCCTTCTTCATCAGTCAGCATTCCATAGCCACTTGGGTATGCTCAGTTGCTACAATGTGGGGCACCCTGGGGAGGGGGAGTTCCAAATCCTTCGGGGGCTGGATTTGGGCAACGAGCCACCTACTGGCTATCCCTGATATTGACAGCCCATTTAGATTATTTGAAACACTTGGTTTTTACTGATGATAATCCCCTTTCTTTTCCCTAAGAGAGTAATCCTTGCAATTGAATGAGCTAAGTGAATGCCCTGAGGTGCTTCATAATGAAGATAAACAGAACAGCTCAAGAAAGCTGTTAATTTTTTTTAAAAAACTCAACATGTTTGAGAAAGGAGCTGCTTCCACCTTTTAAATATAACTTGTTTTATTTAGAAAAATGTATAGCTTGCCTGTGGGGAAATCCACTCAAGAATCCCATCCCACCCCCATAAGAAATAATAAGGAAACTAAAGTTTTAAAAAAATGCACAGAGAAAACAAGTTATTGCCCCTTTAATTTTGAATGTGATTAAAAATAACTGACTTCACTGGGAAATCATTTAGCTTCTTGTTAGCAAAACCTATAATTTATAATGTGGGAAGCTTTTGTTTTTGGTCTGTTGGGTTTTTTCTCTCCCCCCCCCCAGTTTTCTAGCTCTTTAAACTGGAGGCTGTGCCTTATGGTTTTAATTTGTTGCACTGCATTGAGAACATTGGCACTCACATGTTTTTGAGCCCTTGAAAGCTGGTGTTATGCAATTTTGCTGTCCGTACACACATAAGCAGAGTAGTTTGCTGCTGTTTCAAAACGTACCTTAAGCAATTAGGGATACAGGATCATAGAACAAATAGGGAAAGGGCCTTTGGGTCAGCATGCTTTGCATGCCAAAGGTTCCAGGTTCATTACCTGGCAGCTGCACGTTAGGCTGGGAGAGATCTGTGCCTGAAACCATGGAGAACTGCTGCCAGTCAGTGTAGACAATACTGAGTTAGATGGACCAGTAGTTAGTCTCAGTATAAGGCAGCTTCCTATGTCCTTATGTTTCCTAGCTGTGGACGGGGCAGCTTCCTACATCTTTATACAAGTACAGCTTCAGAACCTAAGAGCTTGCTGCATCAGGCTAGTGGCCCATCCAGTCCAGCATCCTGTTCTCACTGTGGCCAACCAGATGCCTGTGGGAAGCCCACAAGCAGAACCTGGGTGCAAGGGCGCTCTCCCCACTTGTCTGTCTCTCCACCCCTGCATACCCATATGGACAACTTGTACCATTCTGACTGCTTAGGAGAAGCACCAGCATGCATTCTGGCCTGTGAACAGCTGCAAGTTAAACTTGCTTTAAGGGTCCAGCCTTTTTCTAACCTTTGGGTTCCCAGATGGTAATTCCTATCTCTGACCTTTGGCCATGCTGGCTGGAGCTGATGGGAGTTGTAGTCCAACATCTGAAGACCCAAAGGTTGGGCAAGGCTGCTTACACCAGGGGTGGGGAAGCTGTGGCCTGTTGAATGTTGTTGGGCTTCCAACTCCTGTCACTCCCAGCCAGCATGGCCAATAGGGTGGTTTGAACTTGGAGACCTGCAATATTTGAAGGGCCGCAGGTTCTCTACACATATAAGCATAATATCCTGTTGCTAACATCTGCAGTGCAAGAACCACTGGTGTGAATAGAGCTGTTCAAGAGTGCATTCTATGTACTGTTATAATTGCATTTATGTCCCACTTCTGCAAGGAGCTTGAGGTGGAGCAGATGTTTGTCTCTGTGTTTACCTCACATGGCCCTGTGAGGTGGGTCAGGCTGTGAGAAGGTGATTGGCCCAAGGATGCCCAGTGAACTTTATGGCTGACTGGAGATTTGACCCCAAGTCTCCCAGGCCTTAGTCCAGTGCTCTAAACACTACACTACACTGACTCTTACCTAATAGCAAACTCCTTAACTGAATGCTGGTCCTTATGTAGCCAGCATGGGATCATTCACGCAAGGGAAAGATATCTTTACGCTCAAAGAAACCTTAAGGTTTTCAGAACGGTGGCAGCTGGTGATAGAATCGGCTCTGGGTTTTAGTCTGAACATTCAAGGAGCTGTACAAGGCACTTCACTGGTGTGGAGCCAATAGCCACCACTGTTTCAGAAGCACAAAAAACTTTTAGGGGGGAAATTCATGCTTAGTGAGCACAGAGTACTAAGTGACTGTGGAGGTGGGGAGGAGATGAAGTGGAGTATGCCGGATCAAGACGGGCTGGCTGGAGTGATGAATGTATAAACACCCCACAAGCAAATCTGGATGGATGCTCATTGTCGTATAACTGCCTCATAAACAAAATCAGGACAAGTGCTCAACAAAGACAGGGCATAGGGGTTCTTGACCTGTGGCTTCAGAGAGTCCATGAACCAGGCACAAGAAAACCAACACCAATTTCCAATGTAATAAAATAAATTTTATTTTGTTATTGATGGGAGTCCATAGCTTTTATCGGATTCGTAAAGGGATCTGTGACCCAAGGCATAAGAATCATTGGTCTAACTTCTCTGTAAGCATTGTGGAAGCAAATCAGGATGAATCCTCAATAAATAGGTCATCTGGAGGTAATCTAATGCAAAGCATCACATTTGGGGATTCTCTAGTAGTTCTTCACATTTGGCAACTTTTGACAACCTAAACTGGGGAGTGGGGAGTTTTAGCCTCTCCCCCCCCCCCGATCTTGAAGTCCCCAACTCATTGCTCTAACTAATCCATGATGAAAGCAAAACCAAAATCAAGGTATATAAAATTAGGCCTTCCTAAAGGCACTCCAGCAGCTTTCTTGAGATCCGAACTCAATTCCCCTTCTTTAATGGCCAGAATTGACTTAGTGTTTTTACGCTACTGGAAGAAACTCTCGGTTATTGATCCTCCCTCTCTGGTTAAATCATGTTGGGAGGACCAGCTGGCAAAGGGTGGCTGGGCAAAAAACTTTCCAGCCCTAGGTGTACAGTATCTTCTAACCTCTCCTTTCAAATCTCAATCCCACCACTCTTCGCAATCAGATTTACGCCCAGGATAGACACCAAGACACAGTAATAATTGCAAACTCTCACTTCTCCAAATGTTTTCAGTATATCAAACCTAATTGCGATTGGCCCAATTACGCAGATATCCTGACGAGGGCCTCACTGCGTAGAGCCTATACTGAACTCCGCTTTCAAGTGATGCCCTCGTCTTATTTGCAAGGTAGATATCTTGGTATTCCATACGACCAAAGGATATGTATAGCCAGTTGTACTGTCCCTGATGATGTATTTCATTATATCTTAGACTGCCAATTGTTTGATTATCGAAGGGCAAAATTTTTATTTTCAATTCTCGATACGTTAACTAATTTTAATAGTTTTCAGAAAGTAATTTTTCTTTTATCTTCACCCCAGCCGGACGTAGTAATTTCTACGGCTAATTTTGCCTTGGCCGCTAAGAAACTCAGAACCAGTTTTATTAAGACAAATGGTTAAAAATTAAACTTTTCACATTTTAATCATGAAATGTATCTGTGCTAAATGTTATGATTGTACTGCTTTTTTGTAACAGCCTATGGCTATATACAAATAAATGAAATGAAGGTATATAAATTAGTTGCATGCCTTCAGACTGTTTTTGATTCATGGAAGAAAGAAAGAAAAAATCATTGTGATTAATAATAAATCAGAACAAATGCTTCATAAAGACTGAACAGAATCTGACCTCCATGTAAGCTTTATTTATTTATTTATATTTATTATATGATTTATATTCCATCCTTCCTCCCAGCAGGAGCCTAGGGCGGCAAACAGAAGCACTAAAAACACATTAAAACATCATAAAAACAGACCTTAAAATACATTAAAACAAAACGTTAAAAACATTTTTAAAGGGTTAAAAACATTATTAAAAAAACATATTAACAAGCTTTGTGCAAACAAGTCCGAATGAAGCTCAATTAACAGGTCTCCTGGAGGAGGAGACGCTCTACAAGGCTCTTTTGCTTAAATGTCCAAGTTGGCAAATTTGTTGTCGCATATTCTACAGCTAGGTGGCACTATATCTCCAAGGGAAAAAATGTATGCTGCTGTTAGGAGTAAAGTACACTTTATACTCATGCCCACCAGCCCTGATGATTCCTTTTCTAGTACAAAGCACCCTCAGGAGGGAGCAATTTGCACCAGAGAAGTGGGAAGAAAGGTGTGCCAAACCCTTTCCCTGACACATGCTTTGACCTGAAATTGTTCCCTTCTCTACAGTACACTACTTTTACTACTTAGTTGTTCCAGGCCTATTCTGGTGCAGTTTCTAACTTTTACTCATTGGTAGGTATTCAATGTTAGTAGATCCTTTGAAGTATCTCTATCTATCTATCTATCTATCTATCTATCTATCTATCTATCTATCTATCTATCTCCCGCCCTTTCTCCCAATAGGAGCCCAGGGCAGCAAGTTAATGGACATGACCAACTTAGGCTTATTAATGTCAGTGGGTCTACTCAGAGTAGGGCTTAGTTGAATACCACCCAACTGTACAAATGTTAAGATTACATCTGATGTTAGTCCTGCTCAAAGTAAGACACATGGAAATGGATAGATTTGACTAACTTAGATCCATTTGTTTCAGTGGGTCTACTCAGAGTAGTACTTACTTGATTTGCATTCATTGCTCTGTCCACTTTTGTCCCTGGCCCTGCCCACCACTGACACATGGCCCCCAGAAGGTTGCTCAGATGGGAAAGTGGCCCTCAGGCTCAAAAAGGTTGTCCACTCCTGGTTTTATGTCCTCTTTAGTCATGCATTTCCTCTTTTTTATGATTTATGATACCTAAGTAGCCACCCTAGGGCTGGATGATGTTTGTGTTGACAAGGAACTTGTCCTGAAATTAATTTGGTACCTTTCTATCCTATATTTTTTCCAGGTGATGTATATGGGGCTCCCAGCTGTTCCCCCATCCAGTCACTCATCAGATCCAGGTCTTCCGGACACCACAATTTGTTATCTTTTCTCCTCACCTCCCACCCTGCACTTCCTACCCTGCCTTACATCTTCATGATACATCTTCTCTTCTCCCTTGTAAAGAAGGGGATTGGTGAGGAGCTTGTTTGCCCATCTCTCTGTGACTACAGAGCTGGGACAAATGCACAGATACTTTTTGAAGTGATTTCCCAGGAAGTCCCAAGAAAAGTGTCTTCACAGCCCAGCAGCTAGTCAGGGAAAGCAAGTAAATGTGTTTTTGTGTTTTTGCTAGAGGAGATGGATGGCCTTTCCCCATTGTGTCTCTTGAACTCTCTTGAATACCAATTTCCTCTTTACTTGGATCCTGAGGAGTATTTGTGTGTCTAAATCCTAGCTTGAGCTTCGGATCAGTATACAATAAATGGATCAGGGTCTAAATCTATTTTGGCTTTGGATAGTGGATTTTGTATCTCTCTGTGTGTCTTTTTTTAAAACTAAGTTCACAGGCAGGGGTGCAGTTGTCAGGGGGGTCTTAGACCCCTTACTTCTTTGGGAGCAGGGTTCCAGCAGGGTTCCTATGTCTCCAACATCCTACAAGCCAATCAGCGTGAAAGGGGAGTGTGTTAGCCACTAAGAAGAGTCTTCTAACAAGCTTCTTTGTCCTCTCTTGCTCAATAGAGCCAATCAGAGTGAAAGGAGGTGAGACAGCCACTGGGAAGACTCTTATCAACAGCTAACACTCCTCTCATGCTGATTGGGCTAGGGATGTCTTGTGGGAGAAAGCATTAACAAGGGTCTCCTTCTCAACCTAGCAACAAAAAAGAGGGAGGGAGGGATGTGGCTGTGACTATCATGAAGGGACCCCACACTTCTGAATTTGCCACTTCGCTACTGTTCACTGGTTCAAGCAGCTCTTGCCAGTTTGGTGCCTCCAGATATTTGGGAGTCCATCAACATCTGAAGGGCCAGAGTCCCTCACCCCTGGATTATGCCATCTAAAATCAATATTTTCCAGTATAAAAACCGCCATGTTCTCTTCCTAACAGGGATCCTGTGTGTTTCGTTTAGGATTGGAGACCAATCTGGGTAACATGACGCCTTGGGCTCCTGCTGGGAGGAAGGGTGGGATATCAACCAATCAATCAACCAACCAACCAACAGGGTTTATATTCTCAGAAATGGGGGCTCAGTAGTGATGGATGGCACTGTCAGTTTTGGTTTTTATTTGCTTCTCATCTTTTCCAGTTTTATGTTCAGTACTTCACATTTCCACATCAGTTTGCAATTAAAGAAGAAGCCGTGAAAATCCGCCAGCATTTTAGTGTGAAGTTCTCCTAATAAGCACATTTTTTGCATGTAGTTTTGACTAATATGCACATTTTTGCAAACAAGTTCTCCTAAGCATATTTAAGTTTTCACGAATATATTTTTTTATGTGTACTTCCCACTAATATATGCAGTTTTGTACCCATTGTTGGTTGGAGACCTCCACAGCAAAATTCAGAAAAGTGCAAAATTTGAAGGATAGCTGCGTTTCAGTTGGCGTATTGTTTTGAGGACTGCAGATTCAATTGTTCCTCACTAAGATGCAAACAAAACCATATTTCTCCTTCATCCCCAATGCTCCTAGGAGTGGTTTTAGAACTGTGGCTAAATGCAATCTCCATGGTTACAACATCAATCAAGTTTCTCTCTCTCTCCTCTCAACTCCATGCTTTCCTTAACATCCAACCTGATGAAGTATTCTGGAGAACTTGAAAACTGCACACTATGTTGTAGCATTTTGGTTGTGCCTAATAAAAGAATTGTCCTACTGAGTTTTTTAGAATACCATTGGTAACAACCAGTGCGGAAGGACCTTGGACGGCTCCTTGAAAGTTCAGACTAGAATCTGGAGTTGATTCCATTGCCCCACTGACATGGAGCCACCAACTGCTACTGGTAATAACCTATTCTTTTTAGAAGCCATGATTTGGCTTAAAATTAGAAATGTAGGAAGCTTCCTTATCCCAGGTTGGACCATTGGTCCATCTAGCTCAGTATTGTCTGCGCTGACTGGCAGCAATTCTCTAGAGTTTCAGGCAGGAGTCGCTCCCAGCCCTACCTGGAGATGCTGGGGATTGAACCTGGGACCTTCTGCATGCAAAGCAGATGCTCTGCCACTGAATCATGGCCAGGGATGAGGGAATGTGGTTTGTGGATTTCATTAGCTTACTCCTCCAGCCTTTCTCCCCCATAATCCAAAGAATTTGGATGGTGTATATGTAAATTACTTTGAATTAATTAGCAAGGATTAAACCATATGTGCCACCAATCCTTTGAAGAAACAACTATGTTATATCTCCTTGATAGGCTTCATATTGGGGTGGGGTGGAAGGGGTCCTCTCCCTTAACTTTTGCTATGACCCCCTTTTGTTGTTGTTATGTGCCGTCAAGTCGATTATGACTTATGGCGACCCTATGAATCAGCGACCTCCAAGAGCATCTGTCGTGAACCACCCTGTTCAGATCTTGTAAATTCAGGTCTGTGGCTTCCTTTATGGAATCAATCCATCCCTTGTTTGGCCTTCCTCTTTTTCTACTCCCTTTTGTTTTCCCCAGCATTATTGTCTTTTGTAGTGAATCATGTCTTCTCATGATGAAGAAGACGATAAAAGGAGCCATGATTTGGCTCATTAACCACCACATCTTTCCCCCTATAATTTATGTATTTATTTACTGCATTTATAACCCACCTTTCCTCCAAAGAGCTCAAGGTGGCATACATGTCTTTCCCCCTCTCCATTTTCTACTCACAACAACCCTGTGAGGTGGGTTAGTTAGGCAAGTCAATCCTTAATTCATTCCTTAAAACTTAATTGAACACTTGCTCCTTGTGAATAGCTGCCCAAGCTCTTCTGTCACAGAAAAGGTTGTGAGTGGCTCCTACTTTGCTAGATCTATCAAGTTTTTCTTAGATGGTTCAGTTGTGAGACAAAATGCTCCCGTATTTTAAGATTTCAAGAGTCCTGCTGGATCACACCAAAGGCCTATCTAGTCCAGCATTTTGTTCTCACAAGAGCCAGCCAGATGCCTAGGGGAAGCCCACCAGCGGGACATGAGTGCAATATCACTTGCCTGTTCATGGTCCCCAGCAACTGGTATTTAGATACATATGGCCACTGATCTTGGAGGTAGGGATGGAAAGATCTGTCAGTTTCAGTTGTCTCTGTTTTTCATTTTTCCAATATTAAATTTAGTTCTCCACATTTCTGCAGCAATTTGCAATTAAAAAAAATCCACATGAAAGTTATCCAGCATGTTAGTGCAGATTTCTCCTAATAAACACATTTTTGCAAGCAATTTCTTGTCATGTAATGCATTTTTGTACATTATTTTCACTCATACATTCATTTTTATGCACACTTTCTCTAACATATGCATTTTTGTAACCATTGTTTGGTTGGCCAACTGCATTGCAAAATTCAGATAAGTGCACATTTCAAAGGATGACTGTGGTTTGGTTCTCATACTGTTTGGGAAAGTGGAAAATTGATAGATTTAGCCTGAAATGTGAACGGAATTGAGTTTCTTGCCCATCCCTACTTGGAGGCAATACATACTCCATAGTCATAATGACTAGTAGCTATTTGATCATCTGCCTGAATTTGCCTGATCCCCTTTTTAAATATCATTCAGGTTGGTGGCCATCCCTCCATTTTGTGGGAGTGAATTCCATAGTTTATATGCTGTGTCTGCCCTGAATCTCCCAATATTCAGCTTCATTGGATGACCCCAGAATCTAGGACTGCAAGAGAGGAATGAAAAAACCAAATCTCTATTCACTTGCTCCACATTATGCATAATATTATGCACCTCTATCATGCCCCTCCCCCTTATTCACCTTTTATCTAAACTAAAACATCCCAGTTGCTGTAGCCGTTCTTCATAGGGGAGTTGCTCCAGCCCCTTGATCCGTTTGATTGCTTATTTTCTGCATCTTTTCCCAATTCAGACAAGCGAATTTTTAAAAGACCAGGTGAGACCCACGAATGAAAATTTTGGCTGATAGCTAATTGTATTAAGAGGTTATGGACCAAATGTGTCTCTAGTGTAAACCCCGCTCTGGCAAATTGCATTTTACAAAGCAAAACCCCCCCAAAATCCAGCCTATCTTCCTACCTTCACATATCCCACCTCTTAAATAAGAACCAGCCAGGAAGAACTCCCTGTCATTGGAAATGTTGTCGGGGTGTGTGTGCGTGTGCAAAATCAACAATTCAGGAAGGTTTAAAAATGGAACTTGTTTGGTCCTGGGAGATTTCCTCCCCCTAATGTGAGATATCCAGGAGACAAATAAATATTAATTAGTTGCGGAGAGCCTTGTAGCACCCTGACCTTTTGCTCTAATCCGTTTGGAGCAGAGCACCCTATTGATATATGTTTGTCCGGAGGCAAGGCAATAGAGAAGTGCAGGCTGCTGCTTCTGCTGGAGAGCTCTACTGATCTGTAAGTATTTATTTCCCTTTCCCTCCTCTCTCCAGTAAGGGTTTGCAATTGTCTTTTTACTTTCCCCCACTTAGTTTTGTTATTAAGGATTGAGCCTACCCCTCTTTCTTCGCAGGCTTCTGTGCATGCTGCATTCCTGCATTATCCTCTGGTGCCACTCCTCAGAAGTGCTATATGCTGGTATCCAATTTGGCATGGGTGCACGGATGGAAGACGAATGAAAGGGTAGGTACCAATGGAACAAGCAAGCCAGTTTTTCTTCATATTTGTGCAACTTTCAGTCATATTTGTTGGGAATCATCAGTGTTACATTGTCTCCTTAGGTAACCAGGGGCCCTTCGAGACTGGGTCTTTGGGGTTTTTTGCAGGTGTATTCGGCAACACATCATTGATGCATTAATCATTAATAGTAGATTTATACTAGACCTTCCATACGTAAAGTAGTTCTGCTTTATTAGCTGTTCTATGATGCTTCCCAGCACCACTGCATTATTGTCATCTGAAAGGGCATTCTAGCACCATAGCGCAACGTAAAAACAGCAACCCTAGAACATTTGTGATATGAAACATTGTAGGATTTCAGCAGGAAGTTACAGGGTGTGCACTGATTGAAACAAAGCAGTATGTTTGCTTCGAAACTTTTACAGGTGCAAACAGAATACAAAGCAACATTGCGTATAACTGCCCTGATACCATCTGAACACAAATAATCATGAATGCACAATAAAAAAGATGTATTGAGGGCCCCCAGGAATCCAGCTTAGAAATTCTCAGCACAGTGATGGGCAAGGAAGCACTGGAAAAAAATTCTTCTTTGCATAGATATTGTACAGAATGAATATTCAAAACAGGCTGTGCTATCAGTGCAACAATCAAAGCTACAAAGAGTGAAATTAATTGAATTTAGGAGCTGTTGTAATGCAATGAAACCTAGGTTTAAAAATGCTGACTTTTTTTTTAAAAAAAGGTGGAAATAATCAAGATGCTGCAAGATCAAGCCACAATGGGACATACTTATTGTAGATCGCTTTTGATTGAAAGCTGATCCAAATTGAACAAAATCTAAGTTGATTTAAGAAAGGGACATGAAATGTTAATCTGGCCATGGACAGGTTTTGGCTTGTTGTGGTTTCTTAATTCTATGTCTGTTATAGCCATCTAGTTCTACCCTTTGAATGCAGCTCTCACACTATCTCATTGTAGCTGGAACAGTGTATATTTTCTTGCAGGAATGGGACATTTTTTCTTGCTGTCTTGCTAGTTTGACTGACATTTGTGCATAATATCAAAAGTTGTCAGCTCCTTACATTTATTTGGGTGAGAATACTCTTTGACTCAGTTCCAACAAAATGGCAAAATGCAATTTAGAACTATGAAAACAAGCCTTGAAAGGGAAACTTGGGTTCACACATTGCTCTCCTCACATGCTTAGAGTAATTGGCTACTTCCAGGTTTTTCAGGAAACCAGAATTACATCCAAACCGAAACAATCTAGAGATCTCTGAGTGGAAATCTGCTCATGGAACAGGGTCTTCTCATCACTTGCAAGTGGAAGATGAAGGGATGCAATTCTTGCTGATTTCCCTTTGCCCCTAAAAGTTTGCTCCTTTGGGTTGGGGACCTTTCTGAAACAGTACAGGAAGTGGCATGGAGGGTGCAGGGGGATTGATAAGAACCACCCCCATTCTTCCATTTGTAAGAGTCTCTGCTAGATCAAAGCCTCTTCTGAGAATGGAAAGGCACCCTTTTTTAAACCCAGTCCTATGGTTTTCATTTGCTCTGTACACCATGATCAGATGCTGGTTTTCAATTCTGCTTTGTAGGGCAAGTGTAAGCTATAGTTTGACAGTTCAGAGGAAATGACATATGTGTTTTAGACTTCTTCCAGGCTCTTTCTTGTGGCACCAAACCATGGATTGGCATTAACACCTGAACCAAGACTTTGTCTTGGGAGCTAATGTCCCAAATTTGCTGGGACATTTTGAAATGCTAAAAAAATAGTATTTGGGAACTGTCTTCTCAGGCAATTATGGCCTCTACAAGAAGGTGGCAAAGGCTACTTTTATTTTAATTTCAGTATCTGAAATTATTTGTGCTAGAAAACCTCTCTTGGAGGTGGTTCTCTTCTGTGATTTCCCACTTTCAGTATTCAGTAAGCAAGCAAAAGAGGAATCTCCAAGGCTTGAAGAAGCTGGTCAATCATGGAATTATCTTCATGAATTGCATTTAAGACAATGCAGGATGGCGAAGTGTCTTTTTACACTACCATTCTGTATTTAGAGCTGCTAATGGAGGGTGGCAGTTTGTTCCAGTCTGGCTGCCAAATTTCCTAATGGGGATCCTCTCTGTCACGCAAGCTTATCCCTTTTTTTTTTTTGCTTTGTCGCTTGGGAACTCTACATGCATTTGCCGCGATCTGAATGCTGTCCCTCTGCAAAGTAGAGAACAACAATGTTGTTTGCAAAACAAATTATTGACTTGCTTCAAGTTCCTCCCATTTAAATGTGGGTGTTTATCATGTTTGCATCCCATCCTTCCTTCAATAAACTTGGAATGCATTTTTTTCCTCTGCAGGTGGAGCTTAATGGCTAAAAGCACGACATATTCATGATTTAGGAAGTTCCCTGTTTGAATTTTGCCTCTCTCACTGGGGGAGGAGAGAGATCCACACAACTTCAGTTGAGAGCTATAGGAAGCTGGTTTGTACCGAGTCAGACCATTGGTCCACCTTGCTCAGTATTGTCTACAAGGACAGGCAGTGGCTCTCCAGAGTTTCAGACAGGAGTCTTTCCCAGTCTTTTCTAGACATGCTGGATATTGAACCTGGAACATGACAGCATGTAACACCTCTGCAAAAACATCTGCGCTGGTTGCCCATATCCTACCAAGCTCTTGTTTTGATATACAAAGCCCTGAACAACTTGGGTCCAGGAGATCAGTGACTGCCTGAGCCCTTATATCTCAGCCCAATCACTGAGATCATCCAGAGAAGCACTGTTAGTTGTCCCTCGTGTTACAGAGGCCCAACTGCCCTCAACCAGAAATCGGGCATTTAGTGTTGCCAGCCCCATGCTATGGAATACTCTTCCAGCAGACATTCAGCAGGCATCCTCGCTTTTAACTTTCAGTCATCTCTTGAAGACTTTTTGTTGCTGACAGGCCAATGCAACTGTTTAAAATAGCTTTTGAGTAGCTAGACATTTTAATGATTGTTTTGTGTTGCTTTTGAATGTTTATGTTGCTATACAGGGCCAGCGCCGGGCATGACTGGGCCCTTGGGCACCAGCCTGCCCCGGGCCAATGGCGCTGTCACCCAACAACCCCCATAAAGGTGGCACGGGGCTAATAAGCCTGTCCACGACACCTATCTCTCTTGTAATGTGAATGACATGCACATGTAGCACACACGTATGCCATCAACCAAGATGGCGGGGGTGGTGGTGTCAGCCCCTTAGGGAAGCCCTTGCTGCCATCTTGGATGAAGGCAGGCATGCACGCACAGCACCTGCGGCATTCACACTGATGGGAGAGGTAAGTGGGGCATGCATGCAGGCTTATTGAAGGCTGTGTTGTCTGTATTGGGGGGTACCTGGGAGCTTCCTCTCCAAGATCCACAGCAGGGTTGGGTTGCAGGACCCAATGCTGCTGTGGATCATGGAACAGGAGTGCCATCCTCTCACCCTAAGGAGAGGCCAACCTTGGCCAAGACTCAATTTGTCTGTACTCTGGCGCTGGCCCTGTTACGATACACTGCCCTAATGTTTTGCAAGAGGGTAGTATATAAATGACTTTTAAAATATAAATAAATAAACATGGGACTTTTTTTAATGCAGCTGTGAGTAGGTATCCAGAAACAATTGCTTCCATTGTTTATTAGTTGTAGCTTGCCATTTTGTCTGAACCCAGACAAAACAGGGGTTAATCTTAATTCTGGTTAGTGGAAACAAGCCATTGTCAAACCATAGCTTATGAGTCTGGCTTGTTTTCATCAACTGTTATTACAATTAAGCACAGATTCAGGTGATACACTAAACTGTTGTTAATCTAAAACTGAAGCAGAAGCTTTTGATCCCCTTGTGACCACACTTGGAAAAAGGGAGGGGGAGTGTGTGATCCTAGGGGGAGGCTATGCTCATTTTTGTAATACTAAATCATGGTTTAGTGTTACTGCCAAATGCAATTAGTGTACAGAATCCATTTAGTTAGTTGGAAATTTGTAATTCTCATTTCCAAAAATACCCAGGCTTTGAATACATGTGTAGCTGCATTAGCCCACCCCTCCATCTCTCTCTCTCCTTACCCTGTTGATTCCCCATTGTCTTGATGGGGACCAGACTATTTTTGCTTATCTAACCCACAGTATAGGCCCATGTATGCTGATGGATTAATTAACAATAGCTCACAAGGAAAAATCGTGAGGTCTTGAAACAGAGGGAGGGCTGCTTCTCCCCCACACCCTCCCTATAATCCCTCATGATTATTCAGTTTCAGTTTCTGTTAGCTTCTAATTTTTTTCCAATCTTAAATTCAGTTCTCTACACTTCAATATCAGATTGCAATTAAATTCATCAGCATTTTAGTGAGAATTTCTCCTAATCAGTAGTGTAGGGGCAAATTCAGAAGTTCAGAGTCCCGTCGTGTTAGTGACAGCCATGCTCCTTCCTCTCCTTTTTAATTTTTTCAAAATATTTATTTATTTATGTATTTATGCATGCTGTGGGGTTGAGAATGAGATTCTTGTTAATTTCTTCTCCCACAACAACAGACATGCCGAGGACCCAATGAACTTGAAAGGGGTGAGTCTTCTCAGTGGCTGACTCACCTGCTGTCACTCTAATTGGCTCCAATCAACAGGAAACGACAAGGAAACACATGAGAAGACGCTTCTCAGCAGTTAACATACTCCCCTTTCATGCTCATTGGCTTGTGCGATGCTGGAGACAAAGGGACCCTGCTAGGACCCTGTTCCCAAAAAAGTATGGGTTCTAAGGCCCCCCGAGACCACAGACAACTACACCCCTGCTCCTAATATACACATTTTTGTATGCAATTTCCCCTAATAACGTATTTTGTATGTTATTTTCACCAATATATGTATTTTTATGCACACTTTAACCTGGGTAGAGGCACGCTTTACTCATTACTTGGCTGTAGAACTGCACTGCAAAATTCAGAGAAGGACGGCTGTGTTTCGGTTCACCCTGGGACATCACCCCCATATTTAGTCTTAAACTGTCCATCTGCCTTTAAGTGGCTTTTAAATAAATGTAAGCAAAAACTTTACAGTTGATGGAGGTTTAGGGGCGCTATAAAGGCCAGCTTAATACAAACTGATGTCGCCCTGCTGGTTTTAGGAAGATTTTTTTCTAGAATGCTCATTATATTTGGATTTAAGACTCTGATATCTTGATTCCCTTCTTGTTAATATCAGTGACGGGACCTTGATGAACAAAATTGTGTTTTTATTAGCAGAAGATGATTATTATGTATCATACTGGGCTGCTAAGTATGTTAAATTTGCTTTAGGGAGGAGGAAAGCTTTCATTTTCAGATGATAATACCCAGAGTTAGAGCTATTTTATAATTGTTATTATCCATTTTTTTGAAGTATTGTTGTACATTTATACTCCTGAATTATTTATTTCTTCTTTGTAGTTATCTGTTTTAATGCTTTCCCTGTGTCTCTTCCTTTTGCAAAAAAGCCTGGTTGGTTGTTGCATAATGAACTGAAGTGATCTGAGTGGAACTGTTTCGGTTCCCGTATTGGAAAGTGCAAATTAGGTAGGTTTATCTTTAAATGCAAATTGAATTGAATTTCCCCCTCATCCCTATTCCTCTGGCAACTTTTTTTTTTTTTGCATGTCCAATAGCTAAGTTACAAAGGGAGTTGTACAATGAGGGCGTCTCTTGGGGGTCTTCAACCCAGACACTTCAGCATCCTCTCCTTTCACACAGGCAGCCCTTATCAGCAGTTCAGGAAGTGAACAGCAGGAATCCAGATAAAAGCAGGGACTCAGAGATAAGAAAGTGACGGAAATGCCTGGTCTAGTGGCAGATAAGGTGGAATGCCTGTTATGGCAAGATCCATGGGGCTCTGATTCTTAATTCAGTCAATAGCTGCAGAGTGCCTGGTGGTGCCTTTCCCCAACAAGGCCAAAGGGAAGGACAAAAATGGGAACGCTGTATCAAGGATCTCCGTTGCATAAGACTCTTCGCTTGAGGATGGGAGGATCTTGCGTTTCCGATTATATAAAGAATGTTGCGGTAAGGGAATATATATATATATATATATATATATTTTAATACACGTTCCTTTAAAAAAATGACTTTTATGTAAACTCTTATTTACTGGAGTCTATTTTGTCTCAAGCATCCAGACCCTTAGTTTTAGTTAGTTAGTTAGGTGAGACTGCAGCAGGCGACTGTGGGGGGCTGATGCTGAAGTTTTGGTTTTAATGGTATTTGATGGTTTTTGCAAATGTTATGCATTTATTTTGATGTGCGCTGCTTTGAGGTCATCTCTGATGAAAAGTGGCATACAAGAATACACAATAATAACACACACACACACACACACACAGAGAGAGAGAGAGAGAGAGAGAGAGAGAGAGAGAGAGAGAGAGAGAGAGAGAGACGTAAACATGACTAGGGGTCTGTGTGACCAGAATAGATCTTAGGAACACAGGAGGCTGCCTTGTACTGAGTCAGACCATTGGTCCATCTAGATCAGTATTGTCCACACTGACTGGCAGTGGGTCTCCAGAGTTTCAGGTAGGATTCACTCCTGGCCCTGCCTGGAGATGCCTGGGATTGAACTTGGGACCTTCTGCATTCAAGCAGGTGGCTGACCACTGAGCTACGGCCCCTTCCCTTCTTCCCGTTATCATTCATTTTTGTTTTGTTCTACTTTTCTTCAAAAACCTTAGTACCACTGTACGGTTGTCTTCCCCCTGTCCCATTTGTGTTCAGAATACACTGTCTTTTTTTGGGGTGGCGGTGGCAGAATTCTCTTAATACAAAATTCTCACAAAGCATGCCAAGAGTGATGCACTCAGTGGAGCTGCCTACAGTAGACTGTTCCACTGTTTGCCCTGGTCCCCCATGCAAACAGCCCAGCCCATCCTTTCTGTCCGGTCTTTCTCTAAGCATGCCAGAAAAGGGAGAGAGGGTTGGCAAGGGGAAAAAAAAACAGAGGAAAAATGAACCGTCCTTGATAGTTTGCTTAAATGAATCAAAATCTTCATTTGCATTCCTCTAATGCTGGGAGTGGGGAGCAGGGAACTTGCGGCCATCCAGAGATTTTTGGACTCCAGCTCCCATAAGCCCCAGCCAGCATGGTGAGCAGAAGTTGTAGTCCAGCACAGAGGTGTAGTCATTCAGGGTCACAGGGGGTCGTAGACCCATTACGTCTTTGGGAGCTGGGTCCCAGCCAGGTCCCATCAGCATGAAAAGGGAGCGTATTAGCCACTGAAAAGAGTCGTTGTCCTTTTGTGCTGATTGGAGCCAATCAGAGTGAAAGGAAGTGAATCAGCCACTGAGAAGACTCTTCTCACTAGCTAACATGCAGTCTCCCTTTTCATGCTGATTGGTTCCTAGGGACATCTATTGTAGTGGAGTGTTGACCCAGAGATGGCATGGAGAGCAAGGGAGACAAAGGACAGTGGAAAATCAAGATACATATCAAGATACAGTATGAAGAAATATTTATATAAGCATGAATGTCAAAGATGTTTATTATTTACACAACCTGTAAATATATTTATAGTGCAATCCTATGCATGTTTACTCTGAAGCAAGTCCCAATGTATTAAATGGGGCTTACTCAGGCAGGGAAGCATGCACAGAACTGCAATTCAGTGATAAGGAAGTTCACACCCAATCAATAACTCAGAATTGTGCCATGTTAAGGTATTTTGCAACTGTTTTATACGTGTTTTATGGTTATTGGATTTTAAATGGCTTTATTTCTTATCGTGTGCAGCCTTGGCTTCCAACCCTACCTCATTGGGTTGTTGCAAATATTCCATACACACACACACACTGGAGATGTAAAAATACATACCCCCCATATAATAGTTTATTGTCAAAACCAGTTGGCCATTGAAGAACATTTTTTTTAAAGCCCTGTTTTAGTTTCCTGCCAAATAAAAGTAGTGACGCCTAAGTAAGCACTGCCTAACTGCTTTAAAAAAAACGATCAGAGGGGGAAACAAAGATTTTTTTTCCAATTAATTTTTATTCAAATTTTCAAAACCAAAACAATACAAAAAGAAAAAACACAAATAAATAACTAATACAATAAAAAAAGAAAAAAAACTATTGACTTCCGATTTGTCGTAGTTCAGCTATAAGTCTATAATATATAACAAGCCTGTCTCTTAATAGATTATAAAATCACCTTCCTCCAGCGGTTATCTTAGTTGGTATCAAATCTCATTAACATCATATCATTTTATTCTTCCACAAAAAGTCAAAGAGAAGTTTCCAATCCTTGAGATATATGTCCATCAATTTTTTTTCTAGATAGACATGTCAATTAATCCAACTCATCAAGTCTACTAAGTCAAATCGCTCTTCTTCCATTATCCGTGTTGGTTCCATCTTCCATCTTTATGCACCCAATAATCTTGCTGTCATAGTCATATAACAAGAGTCTGATAGGAATTTCCTTTATCACAGATATTTCCTTGCCATCAATTCCGAACGTATCACTGAAGTATTGTTGCAAAGCCGCATCTCTGTTCCTCTTTTTTACAGAATACACTAGCACATCTCTTGAAGGTTTTTCCATTGACACAAAACAGGGATTAATTCTGTAAACTTTCTCCATTTCAAGTTCCATCAAATCCTTCCAGTCCAAGAATTTTTTCGAACCGATAATATCTTTATCTCCAATCTCTTCATCAATTCCTTCAGGGACAGCACTGAGTTCCTAACCGTAATATTTGTCTCCAGGATCCATCACAGCCAGGAAATCCAAATCTTTTTCCAAGTCCATATTTAAACCAATCTCCATAGTTTGAACCTTGCCTTTAATTTTTCTTTCATCCTTTCTTGGTTTTCCAGATCTATCTTTATTCTCCTTTCTCATAGAATCCTGAATTTCTTTCAGCTCCTGTCTCATTTGGCAAAAATCAATTTTCAACGCTTGTCTGTTATTTCTCAGTTCTTGTTTTGTTAGCTTAATCCCATTCATTATTTTCTGAAACATATCTAAAGATAAAGTCCCTTCTTGTACATCCATCATCTCAACCATCTTCTTAATTGTCATTCTTAAAACCAAAGGAACAAAACTCCTTCAATTTTCAATGTCCCAAGCAAAGAACAGTTTATTTCTTTATCCAGTTACAAAGGAGTTAATCTTTCAAACCAACTGACGTCACACTCTAGACAGCACGGACTTCCTTATCTCTTATATGTCCAGAAGTGCAAAAACAGCTTTAGTTCACAGCATCCAAATAACTAGTAGCAGAAAGAATGAGCAGATTCGTCAAAAAAAGAAAAGAAAAAAGTAGACCGGTAAAAATAGTCCCAGACATATATTACTCAAAAGTCTTATAAATAAAAAAAATTTTTTTTCTCTTCCAATTAGAAACCCCTCATCCATTTATAATCTTTATAATGCTGATTTCCATGCCAGCTTTTTGCAATAAAAAAAAAGATAGGCTATTTTTATTTTATTCCCCTTAGTTCCGTGAATAAAAGAGAAGGTTATGACTCACCCAGGATTTCTTAATTGCTGGTTCTTTGACAAATCTCTTTAGCTGTATAGATAACAAAATAATGAGCGTAGACAGGAGAATGCTTGCCTGTTAATCCGTTTTTCTTTGAAGAAAAAAAAACGGCTCACTTAATCAGCTGAGCTAGCTAGAAATCCTAGCTCCGTCCGAGCTGCTGGAAGACCTTCTTTCACAGACAATTCTAATGAATTCCAGTCTCCAACAAACACAACAAAGCTGTGTGGGAAATCTCTACGTTTCTTCCTTATCCGGAAGAAATTATCCCCAGTCAAAAAGCCCTTCTGACTGGTTTTAAAACTGAAAAAGTTTCATCCAAGACGGGAGCCCGTCTCAGAGGCAGCACAGGCGGAGCAATCCTCCTGGGAAGTCCCGGGGAAACAAAGATTTACAACACAATCCTTTTCTATGTTCACTCAAAAGTCCCATTGATTTTCAGCACAATCCTAACCATGTCTACTCAAGAGTAAGTCCTACTGAATTCAATGGGATTAACTGCCAGGTATGTGGAATTAGCATTGCAGCTTTAATCCCAGAAAAGCTTCATATTGGGAAGGTTTTCAAAACAGGTTATGAATAATACAAATAAACTGCCCTCTTCAACAGTCCAGTAAAATTTAAACTTGTTTGACTCCTTAATTAGAAAGGTATAACACTGCAGCATGTACACTGTTTAAAACTTCTGTTCAAAAATTATTTGAAAGATAAAATATATGCCATTTTTGCAAGTAATTAACCCCCCCTGAATGTACACTTCTATGCCTAGCAAGATCCTGCTGCGGTTTTCTGTTATAGTGCAATCCTATGCATGTTTACTCAGAAGCAATTCCCAATCCTGTACAGAGAAAGCATGCTCTATGCTGCTGAAAGCTATATGTTTACTGAATTCCTGATGTGACACAACCAGGAAAAGGAAACTGTAGGTTTAGCTATTGCTTGGGGGTCAACAAATCTTGTCAGCCACAACCCTGACTTAATTTATTGGCTAAAAACCTGAAAGGGCAGGGATTAGAGCAGCCAGTACTCACAGAAGTTGCGGGGGGGGGGCAGTGGCTGACATTTAGGTTTATATCTTTTGAACCAGACTACCTAGAAATTTTTTTTTTAAATGAAAGCTAAAAGTCCAGAGATTAAGGTGACTCACCCGGAGAGGACCCCCACAAACTGAACTCTCCGGATGAAAACCAGAGAGCTGGCAATCCTACTTGCCTTCTAGGTAGTGTTTTTGTTGGAGGCAATTCAAATGGCAATAGTTTTTGTTGCTGGAAAAACGTTGACACCTGCCCTTCCATCCCTGACTCTCAGTTATTTATTTCCATTGAAGTATTGACTCACTGCATTTAGGGAGATGGATAAGTGTCCATATTGACCTTTCAGTCCCTAAACAGCTAGTGGCCAAGATATTAAACATACTCACAGAGGACAGATTTATGAACAGCTATATGATCGTCCCCACCTGCTCCCTGCCAGGGCCAGGCCAGCATTAGTAGTGGGCTCTACCAGGGTGTTGGGGCCCAGGCAGATGCCCAAGAATGCCAGGTGCTAATGTCAGCCTTTAGGATTACGTGGTGGAGCAAGATGGTTTATTGTTTCATGGGCCTCATATTTGAATTCCTAATTTACCCCATAGAGCTCAGCTATTTTTTTGTGTCACCATTTTAACATTTGAACTGACAACCACCTAAATCACACGGAAGTCACTACTAGGGATGGAATGATCTGTCAATTTCAGTTCTCTCAGTTTCTCAGTTTTCTAATCTTAAATTTGGTTCTCCGCATTTCTGCAACAATTTGTGATTTTTAAAAAAATCTTATGAAAATTCTTCAGCATTTTAGTGTGGCTTTTTCCTAATAAATACAATTTTGAATGCAGTTTTGACTAATGTACACATTTTTGCAAGCAATTTATCCTAATGTAATGCATCTTTGTATGTTATTTTCACCAGTATATTTATTTTGTGCACACTTTCCTCTAGTATAGTCACTATCCCCTAATATGCTCACTTTCCCTTAATGTAGTCAATATTCTCTCTTTTTCATTGTTTTCTCTTATAGCAAGGTTTTACACATGCAATTGTATATTCTCCAAATATAGAGAGATCTAATCTGTCTAACCCCAAATGATTATTCCAATATAAAATGAAAACAAAGCCATTTGGGGGCATGGAAATGCAATTTGTACAATATATCCATTTCTCTGATAAGCCATCTCAGTTCACTTATTTATTTAATTTATACATATGTGCTATTGCTAGCACTTTGGAACTGTTACATTTTTCCAATGTTGAGCAAGAACAATTCTTGTGCAGTTAAAAGACTGACAATCAAATCTTCACATTCTCTGCTTGTAAAATTCAACAACATAGTTAAAGCATTAAATGTTAATCTAATCCTTGCTAATCTGGTTTGTTATTTGTGAAACTGTCATGCAAAAACCTTGACCATAGGATTATCTTGAAGCTGCTTAGGCCTTGTTCATGTAAGTGTGGCTGCAATGACTTAATTGTGGACATTAAATCTGTCCTGGTTTGCTGGGTGGCATCATGCCAGTTACTAAAACTGGCAGTGCATAGTCACTAAACAATTAAACTATGAATTAAGGAGTTCTTGGTCTGAATCTCATCTCTGTCATGAATGCACTAGATGTTCTTATGCAAGTTATTCTCTGCCTCAGCTCTCCTTCCCTGCAATAGAATCATAGAATAGTAGAGTTGGAAGGGGCCTATAAGGCCATTAAGTTCAACCCCCTGTTCTATGCATGAATCCAAATCAAAGCATTCCCGACAGATGGCTGTCCAGTTGCCTCTTGAATGCCTCCAGTGTTGGAGAGCCCACTACCTCTTTAGGTAATTGGTTCCTTTGTCATATGGCTCTAACAGTTAGGAAGTTTTTCCTGATGTCCAGTTGAAATCTGGCTTCCTGCAACTTGAGCCCATTATTCCACATCCTGCACTCTGGGACGATCGAGAAGAGATCCCGGCCCTCCTCTATGTGACAACCTTTCATGTACTTGAAGAGTGCTATCATATCTTCTCTGTCTTCTCTTCTCAAATAGGGAGATAATGGTCTTAGTCTACCTTGTAGGATTGTTGTAAGGTTTGCAACATGAGAAACTATGTGCAGTGCTTTGAACACTCAAGTGCTAAGTAACACTTGTTTCTGGGCATTGTGCAAATGTCTGTCTCACATGCTCAAGCCGTTACTGCTGCCTGGCTTGCTGCTGTTGTGGAATTGCTGAGGCTAAGTTTCAAATGCCTTTTTTCCTCAACTGATAAATTATTCTTGTATGTGCAAATGACGTCTAATGAAAATGTCATGGAGATATACATTGGCAGATGAGCATGCCAGAGAGCACACACTGAGGCTATTGTTGTGAGAGACCTAGATGCCAAAGTCACTGCTTGGGTAGCTATTCCCAGTGTTGGCGAGAGGGCTGCGAGTTAGCCATGGCTCTCTAGGAAAGCCATGCAAGGAAGATGCTGTGCATGAAAGATACACAGGAGGCAAAGAGACAGAATGTGCAGGCACAGATTAATCGCGTGGAGCACAAAGGCACTTCCTTTTGTTGGAAGGGCAATAACAACAATAATTCAGTTCGCAACTTAAGGGTTAATTCTGCTACAGTTAAAGTCAACCAACTAAGAAGGGGATGGGTGGAGGTGTTGCTTAGCAACCAGACGTGATGTTTGCTGAGGTAGCACATGCTGTGATTGGTTGTGTAGTTCTGAGGGAGTTTTCCTCTGTATGTTTGGTTGAATATCTCCCTGTTATGCACAAGGCCTGAAAAGTGACAAAATCTCTCTGCTCCCTTTTCCTCAACTTCTGCACTGTTTTTTTGTTCAGTTTCCTTAGAAACTTGTTATAAAGATAGTTATCAGCAGTAATGGTGATGAGGGTCAGGTGGGATTACACAGAGATGTGGGCTACCTGAGAACACCTTCCTAGGGTCCTCCAAGTGTCCCAGGTCCTCTAACAGCTGGAACAGATATGGCCCACGAGGGGCCATATTTGATGGCATCCCCATGACAAAAATAACACTTTCTCTGGCTCTTAATGTGATCCTGTTTGTAGGGAAAGTCCACCTCAATGATACACACAGTAGCGGAGTGAGGTAAGTCCTTCTAAATAACCATTCATAGTAGAACCACATACTCATTCCCTTTGTTTGTGTGAATGCAGTTCTAACAGGCATATCTTTTTTTGTTGTCTCAATGAGTGTCATTAGTGCTAACTCCCCCCAGAAGATCATTGGTAGGGAAAACAAAGTATCAGCAAAGCAAAACTCTGGCCGCTTCCAGACTGTTGCTATTTTCTGGGTGGGGCTCAATCACATGCTGGCAAATTCAGGCTACACAGCAAAAACTAGTTGTGCAACAAACCTGCTTAAAAGAAGAAACCAGACTTTTTGCAGTAAAGGATGTGATGGAAAGTGTGAGATAACATATAACCTCCCTGCACACTAAGGATGGACGAATCTGTCAATTTTGGTTTCTCATTCTCCAGTTTTAACTCAGTTTTCCACATTTCTGCATCACTTTGCTTTTTAAAAAAAAAGGTTGCCATGAAAATGTATTAGCATCCTAGAGTGTGTTTCTCCTAATATACACATTTTTGTTTGCAATTTTGCCTTACATACACATATTGGCAAGCAATTTCCCCCGTATATAATGCATTTTTGTATGCTGTTTTCACATATTAATTTTTATCCACACTTTCTCCTATTAGATGCATTTTTGTAGACATTTTCTAGTTGGATAACTGCATCACACAATTTGGAGGCCTGGGGATTTTGAAGGATAGTTGCATTGGTCTGCATGCTGTTGCAGGAAGTGGAAATTAAGTTGGTTTGCATTAAAATGTGAACCCATCTGAATTTCTACCTCATCCCTAGTGCAAATAAATGGGAATGAATGCTCAGTAAAGCAGTGGATATAACCTCCCTGCAAATGAGGGATGGAAGGATCTGGCAATCTAGGTTCTCTCAGTTTCTCATTTTTCCAATCTGAAATTTGGTTCTCCACATTTCTGAAGAAATTTGCAATTTTTAAAAAATTGTCATGAAAATTCTTCAGCATTTCAGTGCAAATTTCTCCCAATAAACACATTTTTGTATACAGTTTTGGTAAATGTATACTTTTTTTGCAAGCAATTCCTCCTAATAGAATGCATTTTGTATCTTATTTTTACTAACATATTCATTTTTAATGCACATTTTCCCTTAACATTCACATTTTATTTCTTTATTTCTTTATTTGATTTATATCCCGCCTTTTCTCCCAGTAGGAGCCCAGGGTGGCAATTTTTAAAAAACTTTGGTTGGAGAACTGCATCACAGAATTCAGAGAAGTACAGGTTTTGAAGGATGGCTGTGTTTCAGTTATTATATTGTTTTGAAAAGTGCAAATTTGATAAATTTGACTTTAAATGCAAAATGAATTGAATTTCTCCTCCAACCCTACTGCAAACTTTGTGTAAACAAATCGGTATGCATTCTCACTCAAGAGGGTGCCTGCGGGCCACCTTTCTTTTTGAGGACTGAAGGTTAATTATTTTACTGTTAATTGTGGAAACAATGTTGACATGCCATTTTGTGGAAAAGATTTTGGGGGGCAGGAGCTGCTTTTACACTGGGGGCTCTCTTGGCACCAAAGAAAGAATTTAGCTTGAGTTGTTTCAGTTGACAAAGGCATGCTGGTGATAGATACATACTTCATATCACTGACATTACAGTCTATTTTTAAATCCCAACTGGCGGCCAACCTTGGACATGCCTGTATGTTTGACAACACATTTCCGCCTTTCAGACCTCACTGCAACATGCCCAACTCTATTTCAGACTTCCCTTCTTGTGATAAAATAAAGGATTTTCTAGGGTTTTAATTCACACTGCGGGTTTTCCCCAATGAATTTGGGGGGGGGGGGAACCGACACAAAATTCTAACATTCCCCATCTCTGGGTGAGATGTCCAGTGCACAGCCATTGCCAATTCCTAACATGCTTGCTTATCAACAGCCTCTCAAGGAAGGAATCTTAAATGATTCTGTGACGTCAGGAAGCTGATAGGGAGGGGGGGGAAAGCCCTCAAATCCACCGCCAAGTTAAGATCATTCTAAGCCTGCAGGAAGAAAATTGCTAATACAAAATGAAGAATATCTTACATAGCAGCTAATCAATGACGCACTCCCAGAGTGTCCTAGAATTTTCCTTTTGTTCCAAATCGAGATGGAATGTCATAGAGGTGCCCTCTAATTCCAACAAGTTACAGGCAACCAACGTAATCTTTTCTTGTCAGAATGTCTGAAAGCAATCAGGAGCCTGAAGAAGTGTTTGTAAACAAGTTGTGCATTACAAAAGGGAACAGTTTAAGCACAATGGACAAAAAACTGAGCCTACTCAACGAGAAGGTAGATAGACTGTTAAATTTCCAAGAAGACTGGACGGGGAAGCTCCAGAAGGTCATCGAAGGGATTGATGATTTGGGGAAAGGCCTTCACAGGCTCACTGTCTCCCAGACACCTGCTGACCAGATCGGTGGAGTAGTAAAAAGAGGTCTGAAATCTGAAGATGGGGTTCATCAGAAGGACACCCAAAGTACCTGCACGGAGATCCTAAAGCTTATGAAAGTGACACATCAAGATGCTTCAAAGTATAGGGAAAGGTTGGAAAAGATGGAGAAAATGGTAGACTCCGTGGACAAGGTTGTGAAATGTTTGGGAGAGACTTTCAAAAACTCTAAGGTATTGGATTTCATCCTGAAGGGTGGCATCCCTTGGCGGAAAGGGAGTCCAGTTGAAATCACAGAAGAGGTGAGGGCTTTTTTTTTTCATTCCTTGTTTGGGATCTTCCACACCAGTTGTGCCTTTTGGAGAAATTATATTGCATTTCTTTAGACCAGGGATAGGAAACCTGTGATCCTCCAGGTGACTCCAACACCCATCAGCCCAAGCCAGCATGGCCAAAGGTCAGGGACGTTGGGAGTTGTGGTCCAGCAACATCTGAAGGGATCACAGGTCCCCCATACCTCCCTCGTTTAGATCCCCACACCTTGTATGGCTTTATCATCTAGGCAACTGGTCTTTAGCTGACAGGTGGGACCCTTGAAGTGGTTCATGCTCTGACCAAAGATGTATTTCAGCAGTAGGGCATCACTGCTATTTTCCTTTTGTTTGTGTGTGTTTATTTTTGAAAGAGAAGGAGATGGTGAAGAGTTATCAGATACAAAGGATCATAGAGTTATGTCGTTAGCAATAGTTCTGTAGAAGGAAATATTTTGTTAGGTGTGCAAGACACCCACAACTATTAAAAATGTGGGAGCTTTGCCTTCCTTCAGATCAAGTTGTTGCATGAAAAAAGAGAGATATCTATATGGTAAAACACTGAAAATGGAGCACCTGCTGCAGTTTGGGACTTAAGGTGAGTCTTGGATCTGAAAAGATTGAAGACTGCTGACTTTTTAGGTTCTGCTTGTACCTCCTCTAAATCTTCCCCACGTTGTCAGTGTCTTTAAAAAAACCCCTCAGAATATAATCATATTTATCTAAAAACTGTATTAATGTGTTTGCTAGTCTGATCAAACAGAGAAAAAATAAATATGTCAAGTGAAGTTATGTAAATAAAAATACTCCACCACCATAATTAATGTGAAACACAGCCTAAATTTTGCAGCTATCCCTATTAAAAAACACTCCAAGATGAGGATGTCCATAAATGGGTGAGAAATGCTTAAGAGGCTGACGGTGTATGAGAGTTTTCTTTTTTACTGGTCCTGCCCACATGAGGTTGCATCCAACTACATTTTTTACTCAGAGTAGACCCATAGAAATTAAGGGACCCACATTAGTCATGTCCATGAATTTCAATGGATTTTAACGCTGCGGCAGATGTGAAAAAGGCAAATTCCGTGTTAGGATCATTGGGAAAGGTATTGAAAATAAAACTGCCAATGTCATACCAATCTGTGGTGTGGCCACATTTGGAATACTATGTACAGTTCTAGTTGCATCACCTCAAAAAGGATATTGAAGAGTTGGAAAAAGTTCAGAAAAGGGCAACCAAAATGATCAAGGGGATGGTGCAACTCCCCTATAAGGAAAGGTTGCAGTATCTGGATTTTTTTAGTGTAGAGAAAAAACAAGTCAAAGGTGACATGATAGATGTGCATAAAGTTGTGCATGGCACGGAGAAAGTGGATAGAGAAAAGCTTTTCTCCCTCTCTCATAACACTAGAACTTGTGGACATCTAATGAAACTGAATTTGGAAGATTCCAGGACGGATAAAAGATAGTACTTCTTCACATAGCACATAAGGTAAAACTATGGAATTTGCTCTCACAAGAGGCAATGTTGGCCGCCAACGTGGATGGATTTAAAAGAGGTTTAGACAAATTCATGGAGGAAAACGCTATCAGTGGCTGCTATCCATGAAGGTTATGCTCAGCCTCCATAGGCAAAAATAGTATGCTTCCAGATACCAGTTGCTGGAAACTGCAAGAGGGAAGAGTGCTCTTGCACTCAGATCCTGCTTGTGGGCTTCCCACAGCAGGGTTGCCAGGTTCATGGGCTGAGACTGATCCTGTATCTTTAGGAGAAGAGAAAGTCAGCCAAGCGCAGGTGTTTTTGCAACATTGTAATGGGAAAAACCACAAGATGGAATTCTCCCTTCCTCCTGCACACCTTTTAAAGATGCAGAAGACCTCTTGGAGGCTGGGCCTGGCAACCAAGAGGTCTTCTGTATCTTTAAAAGGTGTGCAGGGGGAAGGGAGAATTCCATCTTGTGGTTTTTCCCATTACAATGTTGCAAGAACACTTGCGCTTGGCTGACTTTCTCTTCTCCTGAAGATACAGGATCAGTCTCAGGCCATGAACCTGGCAACCCTATCCCACAGGCATTTGATGGGCCACTGTGAGAACAGGATGCATGATTAGATGAGCCATTGGCCTGATCCAGCAGGCTCTTTTTATGTTATGTTCTTATCTACTCTGAGCATGACTAGCATTTGATACAACCCATGATACTGTAAATTCATTTGTGCAAACTTTCTCAGACCTCATTGCTAATTGACCTTTCTCTCTTTTCTGTGTTACTTGTGAAGGGTTTTTGTTTGTTTGTTTCCATACTTGTAAAAAGTCAGTACCTGCAATTTACTTTCAAAAAGTCATTCTTGCAATTGCTAATTGTGTGCATTGATGTCTCATAGAGGGCTCTTTCACAGGACCTGTTTATTGAGCATTCATTCTGATGCTTTTTTTTTTTTTTACACAAAGGTTAGATTATATCTGGTCTTTACTGAGCATTCATTCCAATGTGTTTGTGGGGTGTTCTTAAGTTTTTCCATTAATCATCTGCTCATTCCATACTTTTCAATGCATTTCCTTTCTACTTTCCTAATTGCAAAAAAGCCTTTATTTCTTTTTTAAAGTAGATTTGTTGCTCTAGGGCAACAGAGTCTTTTAATCCAATTTAATTATGCAGACCTAAATATCCTGGTATGTGCTTGAATCCCTTCTGCAAAATAGTGACAGTCTGGAGGCACCTCTAGTTTGGCCCTAAGATGGAAGCTACTTTGTATAAAATGCAGGTCTGTAACTCTTTTTTGTCTCTCCTGCATGGTATTTTGCAATCCAGTTACTAAGACTGGCTTCACATTAGTAGCCAGGTTCTAAGATGACTTAGTTTGCATTTCATTTGCATGCTTTTATCAGTGAATGGAGAACAGTTGCAGAACTATTCAGTGGAACTAGGGATGGAGGAGAAATTTGATTGCATTTTTATTTAAAGGTGAATTTACTTAACTCACACTTTCTGAAATGATCGCCAAACTGAAACACAGCCGTCCTTTGGCATCTGCATTTCTTCAAATTTTGTAGTGCCATTCTCCAATGAAATAATGGGTACAAAAATGCATATGCTAGGATAAAGTTTACATTAAGAATGCATCTGTTGGCAAAAATAATATACAAAAATGTGTTACATTAGGGGGGAACGCCTTGCAAAAATGTGTATATTAGTCAAAACTGCATACAAACGTGTCTGTTAGGCTAAATTTGCACAAAAATGCTGATGAATTTTCATGAGGATTTTTTAAAAATTGCAAACGGATGTGGCAATGTGGAGAACTGAAAAGACTGGAAAAATGAGAAACGGAGAAAAACCAAAATTGTCAGATTCACCCATCACTAAATGGAGCATGCCTTCTTCAGCCAAATTCCTTGATGGGTTTCTCATCACTCAGAAGACCAGATAAGCTCAACACCAATTTAGTAAAGATACAACAGTGGAATGTATAAACATCTGGGCATCTTTCCTTTGGTCAAATGATCCTAGCCATAAATAAATACCCAGGGGTAAATAAATACCCAGTTCTCAAGAAGTATGCAGTTCTGAGATTCTACTTGCCTGACGTTGAAATCGCTGGGTGAATTGGTGAATGGAGGGGCTGGAGGCATTGTTTAGTGGCAGCAAGCACATGCTTTCTGTGTGTTGGAACTGCTGACCACTGCTCCATGTGGTGAAGTGCACAACTTCAGCTTCTCAGTGAAGAACATTGTCTCTTTCAGGGCAGGTAAGAGTAGAAGAGGACTACCTGTCTTAGTGGTGTTTTGCTCTGGTATGCCTTGCTTTTCTAGTCATGCTCACCTGGTTTGTTGCTCTCTGGTCCTGATTGCTCTTTGGGCATCACTTCTGGCTTGTTCCACTAGTCCTGACTCCTGGTTTACACTCTGATTGGTGGAGACTGATGGCTCCAATGTCAGTAGGACAGTGAATCTGAATAGGGTAGTGTTTTTAGTGCTTTTGTTTGCCACCCTGGGCTCCTACTGGGAGGAAGGGCGGGATATAAATTTAATAAACAAACAAAGAAATAAAACAATCCATTCCAGGTTTTAGTCCAACCTTTCACGGAGAAAGGTTTGGACTAAAACCCGGAGCAGATTAACTGCCCCACTGACATCTGAGCCACCAGTCTCCACTGACTGATTGCTCTTCCATCGCAACTTGCAATCTTTGTTCCTGTCATGCTCTGGAGTGCTGCCCACAGCCTATCCATCCATTATACCATCATTCCAGCCCCAGCAGCTCTAGATAAAGCATCTCATGTAGCAACCCTGGGAGGGGACCCCTTCCCGAAGCCCTAAAAAATTTCAGGAGTACTCAGCGCTGGGCCAGATGGAACAGTGGTCTGATTCAGCACAAGGCAGCTCTATAGGAGGTGAAAGTCCACTGTATATAAGAGGGGTAGTCAGTGTGCCCTCAAGATGTTGACCGCTATGGTTGACCATTATGAGAACAGGATGCTGGACTAGATGGGCATCTGACCTGATCTAGCAGACACTTCTTATGTTCACTGGACTTTTTCTTTTCCTTTTTAGACGAAAGATAAACCAGAAGAGAAAGGTGCAAAAGCAAAGCATGCACCTACCAACAAAGGAATCCAGGCAGAAGGCAAGAATTCCTTGGAAGGTACTTACAAATGCATTGAGATGAACAAATTTGCAGAGCTGTTGCAGAGTCCCTTGTTCGGATGGTTAATGGCACATTGGTATGTGGCCCAGCTCCAGGGAGAGCTACTATTTAGGGAAGGAGGGAACCCACCCTTCGCCCTGTCTTTCTTCAGATCACATGCATCTCTATCTCTAGTCAATTTACTGATCCTACACACTCAGTGGAGGTTGGCCCATTAGGCAAATGGGGCACCACCCCACCAACCTCAGTCAGCCCCCCTTTGTCTGCCAGTCCAGAGGGTGGTGGCACTGGCTGTCAGCGTCCTCCTCATTGTCAGTGTTGCCATTTTAGAACTCAGCCCTATCAGTTCGAAGGGGAACCAGCCACTACTATACACATTACACCTAATGTTTATAATGAAATGGGCCAATGTGTTACTATGGATGCCAAAGGCGCAAATCCCTTTGCATAAGAACATGTCTGTTTGACAAGCATTGGTACCATTGCTCCAGTTGTTAAGAGGCATTAAAAAATAACCACAATTAAAGAAAGCTTAGCATTTAGTTTTATTAAGTTCAGACATAAATTACACAGCAAGCAATGCTTGCTTGGGGAGGAGAACATGTCAAGAAGGGCCCCTTCTGCTGATCTCAGAGTCCAGGCAGCTTGGAACTAGTGGAGATGCTCCATCAGATGTTTAGGTCCCAAGTTGTTCAGGACTTCATACATTAACAGCAGCACCTTAAGAATGGGCCTGATAACATATAGTCAGCCAGTGCAGATCTCACAAGACAGGTGTCTTATGACCCTGGCGTCCGTTAGTGCTTGAGTAGCATCATTCTGCCCTTGGAGTAGTTTCTGGATCATCTTCAAGGGCAGTCCTATGCACAGCACATTACAGTAATCAAGTGGGGAAGTTATCAGAATATACAAAACTGTGGCCAGGCTAGTATATTAGTATATGATAATTCTTTGCTGAATATAACTCCCTCCCACTTTTGCACTTTTTCATTTGTCCTCCATAGATGTGGTGTGTGTGAATATTCAGATGCTGGGGCAGGGGTTGGGGAGGCAAACTTCTTAGAAAAAGAGCTGGCGTACCTTGGTTTAAATGAGGTGACGGGGTGTGTGTCTTTTCTTCTCTTTACACTTAGAAAAAGAAGTCTCACGGTTGCTTCTAGCTTTCCAGAGAATGCCCATGGGAACAACTCTATGTCAGGGCATACTGTCACATCCAGGGGCACTCAAACAACAAACAATATTATATTATAATATTATTATTGTTATTATTATTAACAACAACAACAACAAATTAATTAAACAATTAATTAAATATCTATCCTGCTCTTCCAGAAGGAGCCCAGGGCATCAAACAAAGGAAAAAACACAAAAAATCTTAAAACAAATCAAAAACAAAACATCTTAAAAACATTTTTTTTAAAAAAAGGATTTAAAAAGATTACTATCTCCATGGGCAGCTTATCCAAATGAAGATACCCCAATGCCTCCCAAGGAATGTTTTTCCTTGTTCTTCTATTCCAGATCACAGAAAAGTCACAGCATGTTAATGATTATTTTATTTATTTAATTTATTTATTAGATTTATATCCCGCCCTTTCTCCCAGTAGGAGCTCAAGGCGGCAATGATTACGACTCTACATAGAAGTAATGCTTTCCCCATTGATCTCATTTCTGTTCTTAGAAAACAAAAGGGAGAAAAAGTTGGATGATGGTGATGGAGCACGTGAAAAGGTGAATGTGCCTCACATGGTCCCTTCCAACGTCAACTGCAGTCTGCACATGAAAGACAAGATGGCCCAGTCTGAAACCACTAAAGAAGCACGTGGGCAGGCAAATAGCTCTAAGAGCTGCCAAAAGCAAAAGGACATTGGTGTTAATGCCGTGCTGCAGAACAATAGTATTTCCTGCATAAGCGGTGGCAATCTGGCTGGAAGCCAGAACACAGGCCAAAACCCAGGCCTAGAAGATCCTCTAAAAAAGCATGTCAACCCAAAACTCAAGGAAAGTGAAAACAACATTTCAAAACCAAAGGAAAACGAAAACAGCGTTTCCCGATTCAGTACTCCTGCCGGGGAAACTGTGCCATCTACCTCTAAGTGTGGCAGTGAAGTTATTCGGACAAGGTAATGGTGTAGGCCAGATGCGAGGATCCTTTTTCAGCCCGAGGGCCACATTCCCTTGTACACAACGTTCTGGGGGCCGGATGCTGTTGGTGGGCGGGATCAGAGGTAAAAATGGGTGGACCAATAGATGTGACAGTTGTACAGTAGGCTACATTCGAGCCATACAAAAGACTGAGACGTCTACCGATGGACCCATCTCTCCTTCCAGGCAAGCGGCATTATTGCAGTTCAAGGACAAATCATAGCCAAGCAAAAGTGCTTGAGTATTGCTCAGAGTAGGGTAGCAAAAGGTTTTTGTATGGAGATGCAGTGGGCCCTAGGGAAAGACTTGAGGGCTGGATAGAGGGCCTTGTTGGACGGCTAAATTTAGTATTCTCCAAAGGTGACAAAACTTGCAGGAAACAATGTCAGTTTGATATTGGGAGAGATCATAGCCCAATGATAGAACACATGCTGAAGATGCGAGGTTAGGTACCTGGCACTCTCCAGTTAGGGATGAGTGAATCTCTCAGTTTTGGTTTCTACACATTTTTCCAGTATCAAGTTCAGTTCTCCAGATTTCCACATCAGTATGTGGATTTTATTTTTATTTTTTTAAAAAAGGCTCTCATGAAAATTCATCAGCATTTTAGTGCAAATAATATACACATTTTTGTGTGCAGTTTTGCCTAATATACACACGTTTCCAAAGCAATTTCCCCCAATGCAATGCATTTTATGCTATGTTCACAAATACCCACATTGTTATGTACACTTTACCCCAGTCTCTGGCTAGGACTGGGAGGGCAGCTGTGAGAGAACTAGAAAAGGTCCTCAAATGCAAAGATGTATCACTGAACACTAAAGTCAGGATCATTCAGACCATGGTGTTCCCGATCTCTATGTATGGATGTGAAAGTTGGACAGTGAAAAAAGCAGATAAGAGAAAAATCAACTCATTTGAAATGTGGTATTGGAGGAGAGCTTTGCAGATACCATGGACTGCGAAAAAGACAAATAATTGGGTGTTAGCACAAATTAAGCCAGAACTATCACTAGAAGCTAAAATGATGAAACCGAGGTTATCATACTTTGGACACATAATGAGAAGACATGGTCCACTAGAAAAAACAATAATGCTGGGAAAAACAGAAGGGAGTAGAAAAAGAGGAAGGCCAAACAAGAGATGGATTGATTCCATAAAGGAAGCCACAGACCTGAACTTACAAGATCTGAACAGGGTGGTTCATGACAGATGCTCTTGGAGGTCACTGATTCATAGGGTTGCCAGAAGTCGTAGTTGACTTGGAGGCACATAACTACAACAACTGCATTTTTTGTAAACATTACTTGACTGGAGAAGTACATAGCGAAATTCAGAGAGGTGCACATTTCAAAGGATGGCTTTGTTATGGGTTCGCCTTTTAATGCCAACTGAATCAAATTTCCCCACCCCATCATTGTCTCCAGTTAAAAGTAGCAAGTTACATGAAATACTTCCACGTAAGACTCTGGAGTGCTGCTGCCTGCCAGCCCTGCTGCTGAACTAGATGGACAAAACGAGCAGCTTTGGACATTTTTGTGGCCTTCGGCATTCTTTATGGATGGGCAAATGATTCTGGGGGCCACATGCCTGTGGTGGCTGGGGCCAGAGGCAAAAGCTGGCAGGGCAACAAATGTGAATTTTACCTTTGTATAGTAGGGTTGTTCCTACACTCAGCTGCACAGTCCTTTCTAACCTTCAACCAGACAAGCAAGAAGCATGAGCAGAGTTCAAGGACACATTACAGCCAGGCAAAAACACTTGAGGAGAGTGCAAAGCAGGTCTAGTGAGGGGTGTAGCCTGGGGAGAGGTGATGCAGCTAGGGAGGAGGTATAGCCCCGAGGGCCAGATAAGGAGACCTAGAGGGTTGCATTTGGCCCCTGGGCCCCTGAAGTTCTCTATGCCCCCCTCCTTATTTTATTTGCAAATGTAACAAAAAGAAAAAGAGAAAAAGAGAGAGAATATAAGCATCCATATTTTATGTCATATTTCCAGTAGAGGTAAAAAAACCCAAAGGGTAATACCTTTATTAGGCTCCACTAAAAGCTCACAAAGAAGTATCTTAAGATAAAGAAATGTTTGCTTTGCAGGCTTTCGATCAACGTGCAACTGAGCGATGATCAAGACAAGGCTTCAAAGAGCAGAGAAGGTGGTGTTGGAGGCCACAGAGGTAAAAGCTCTGGAGCATCAGCAAGTCTTTCTTCACCATTGGGAGGTGAAGGAGCAAAACATTTGCCAGATTCCTGTAAAGCTAAGCAGCCCTCTAAGAACAGCCGGACTGAACCTGCCCAAGAAGCAAAAGGGGGAAAGCCTTCTAAGAAGCAAGGTGAGCAGGAGCCGAAATTGATGGGTCCACCACCACTTGCGAAGGCTGAAGGGAAAGCAGAGATCAAATGCAAAACTGTTTCGTGCCTGGACTCAGCTGCAAAGGACTCTGGGAAAGATCCAGGAGGCAAAGTGAAAAGCCACAAGGAAACCACAAAGATAACAAAAGTCTCTGTGAAAGATGGCATATCAGAGACTGAGGAATCAAGTAGCTCACCTGTAAGAAGGGAAGACGGAAGACCCAGTCAGGGTGCTGGTAAACCAACTGAAGATGCTTCCGCATTAGGAGCTGGTAAAGTGGAGGAGGTCATCATTGGTAAGCATCATTAACATTATTGTTATTTATTGTACTTATATCCTGCCTTTCCTCCCGAAGGGTGCCCAGGGCATGGGTAGTTGGACATGGATCACCCAGACACTCTTCAGTCACATTAAATAATAATAATAATAATAATAATAATAATAATAATAATAATAATAATAATAATAATAATAATTCATATCCATCCTTTACTCCCAGTAGGAGCCCAGAGTGTTATTACTTATGTAGCCAAAAGGGCACCACCCATGCACAAGAGGGAGGTATCCACAGGCTTAGGGGAACCCAAGTACAGAAAACTGTCCATGAAGGGGGAAATGGGGAAAACTACAGGTTTAAATGAATTCCCAATCACCCATGGGCACACCTTCACACCTTCCCCCTAAAGGTGATTGGGACAATGCCAATATCATCCGGGAACATGCAGTTGTTAATTTTCTGAGAAGTGCCATCACCTATGCCTCTGGCTTGTAGCCAAAGCTAGACCTACTCAGAGCGGACCCAGTGAAATTAATGAACCTAAGTTATTCAGGTTTTATTTATTATTTTATTTATTATTTCAATTTATATACCGCCCTTAGTAGAATAGCTCTCAGGGCGGTGAACAAACAAGATAAAATACAATATATCATAGTAAAAAATCACAAAAACATGTACAAACAAACAGAAAGCACAACAAAAACGAAATACAACACAAATTAAGAAGGATACATGTTAAAAGTAGAAAGATTAAGAAAATTAAAAGATTAAAATGCCTGGGAGCATAAAAAGGTCTTTACCTGGCGCCGGAAAGATAGAAGTGTAGGCGCCAGGCGTACCTCTTCGGGGAGGCTGTTCCACAACTCAGGGGCCACCACAGAAAAGGCCCTAGATCTAGTAACCACCCTCCGGGCTTCCCGATGAGCTGGTACCCGGAGGAGGGCCTTAGATTCTGAACGAAGTGAACGGGTAGGTTCATAGCGAGAGAGGCGTTCCACAAGGTATTGAGGTCCCACGCCGTGTAAGGCTTTATAGGTCAAAACCAGCACCTTGAATCTCATCCGGAAGCAAATAGGGAGCCAGTGCAGACGTGCCAGAATAGGTGTTATATGCGAAGACCGACTGGTCCTCGTCAATAGTCTGGCAGCCGCGTTCTGCACCAGCTGAAGCTTCCGAACTGTCTTCAAGGGCAGCCCTACGTAGAGCGCATTACAGTAATCCAATCTTGAAGTTACCAGAGCGTGAACAACGGAGGCGAGGTCGTCCCTGTCCAGATAGGGGCGTAGTTGGGCTACCAGACGAAGATGGTAAAATGCATTCCGTGCCACCGAGGCCACTTGGGCCTCGAGAGACAAGGAAGAATCGAAAAGAACCCCCAAACTACGTACCTGTTCTTTCAGGGAGAGTGTAACCCCATCCAGAACAGGGTGAACATCCACCATCTGAGCAGGGAAAGCATTCACCAGCAGTGTCTCGGTCTTGTCTGGATTGAGTCTCAGTTTATTAGCTCTCATCCAGTCCATTATCGCGGTCAGGCAACGGTTCAGCACATCAACAGACTCACCTGAAGAAGATGAAAAGGAGAAATAGAGCTGCGTGTCATCAGCATATTGATGGCAACGCACTCCAAAACTCCTGATGACCGCACCCAGCGGCTGCATGTAGATGTTGAAAAGCATGGGGGACAAGACCGACCCCTGAGGGACTCCACAATGGAGAGTCCATGGTGTCGAGTGATGTTCCCCAAGCACTACCTTCTGGTGACGGTCCGCGAAGTAGGAGCGGAACCACTGCCAAGCAGTGCCCCCGACACCCAACTCCGCGAGTCTCCCCAGAAGGATACCATGGTCGATGGTATCAAACGCCGCTGAGAGATCAAGGAGAATCAACAGAGTCACACTCCCCCTGTCCCTCTCCCGACAAAGGTCATCATACAGGGCGACCAAGGCTGTTCCGGTGCCAAAACAAATGGGTCTACTCTGAGAAGGACTAGCCTTTGAGACGCCCTCTGTTAGGCCAATGTTCTCATTGGCGTTCCAATGCATCTGCGCCTGGGGAAGCGACGGGGCGGGCACAAGAAACCAAATGATGCACAGCCCTCTTTGCCACCAAGGAAAACACAAGGCAGTCATGGTTTGTTTCTCCTTCAGATGATAGCCCTCCTCCTCCTGCTCCTTTTGAACATCGCATAGTGAGCATCAAGCAAACAGAGTTAACTACGTGTTACTTGGTATGCCATCACGAAGTCTTGGGAGGGTAAGTCCGTTGAGAACATGCTCTTCTTATTTCATTTATTTAAAAATATATAGAGGGGGTGATATAATGTAAAAAAAAGGGGCAGGGAACTGTTTGCCTCGCTAGAAAGGAAACAAATGAATGAATGCACTTCTAAATAAGGACCTCTCTCACACACTCGCTCGCTTTTCTCTTGTGGAGGAATGCCCTTGCAAACTATGACATGGGAATAAAGTTCTGTGCAGACACTGTCAGGGACAATTCATGGAAAGAAGCCACGACGGCCACTCGTGCTCCACCATCCCACCCTCTCCAAAAGAGAAAGTGCCTCATCCCAGAAGATGACATGAATTATGTAGAAATACTTATGATAATTTAAATAGAAATACAATGGAGATCATTGTAAAGGGGAAGATTGTGACCAGGGCCTTGGATGTTGAGCGTACTGTACAGGTGGGTTCATGTCGGGAGAGGCGTTCCATCATGTATTGTGGTATTGGACAGTCATGGCTTCTCTCAAAGAATCCTGGGAAGTGCAGTTAGTGAAGGGTGCTGAGAGTTGCTAGGAGATGCCCTGTTCCCCTCACAGAGCTTCAGTCAGAGTGGCTGACAGTTAAACCAGTCTGGCCACTGGAGCTCTGTCAGTGGAATAGGAATCTCCTCTCAGCATCCTTCATAAACTACACTTCCCAGGATTCTCTGGGGGAAGCCATGACTGTCTCACGTGAAATCAAAGTCTGATGTGGATGTGGCCCCCTGATTAGCTAAGCTCAGCAGCTGTGAGTCTGGATTTTAGAACACTGACAGTAGGTTCTTACTGAGCGCGCCCGACATTATCATTGAGGTCAATGCAAAAATTTTAAATTAATAAAAAATCAGCCAGGCATTTTTTTAACTTTTAAACTGCAGAAGATGATGGTCAGAATGTGGGGGCAAGGTCAGTAACAGGATTACAGGTACTCTGTGAACTTGGCTGGTTTTTAATTAATTTCAACAGATTATGAGAACTCTGACAGAAAAAAGTCCAAAAAGGGTTTAGGTTCCACCCCCTTTTTAGATTTTGAACTCTCTGTTCTCTCTGACTGTTTTGTGTATTGCCATGAAAATTGAGAGTGTTGTTAAGCAAGCCGTTCTGAGTTTAGGACTATAAGTTTTGTAAGGTTTTGTTTTGAAATCAGCTTATGGGAAGCATCAGAATGGCATGGGGGTATTTTCAATTGAACATCGTGGAATGCAAAAAATCCACGCTGGCTTTAGTAAAAACTGACACATTTAGCCCAGAAATATCCACTCTAAAGGGAGCTCTAGTAATGCTTTTCTAAAGGACAGCAGATGAGGCATGTTCAGTTACAGAACCAAACGCAGACCATTGTCAGGTTGCCATTCCACTGTGAAATGAAGGAGTATAAATGGGGCATAATATTTTAACGTAAGCACTGAACAACTGGATGGAAAGATCAAGCTTAATCCTCCTAATCCAGGAGAAAGAGGAGCTCCCGGAGTCCTCTTGACCTCCCAATTCTGTTCGCTTTGTACCGGGTTATTTTTAATTGATGATAAGAATAGTTGGTCTCTAGAGGCGTCTCCAATGAGTTGTTCCGTAAGCCATATCTCCTCTGGGCTTCATTACTTTTGTCTTCTCCATCAACAGGGGGCGTTTTGGTCAAGTTCACAAGTGTACTGAAAAGTCAACAGGACTCTGTCTTGCAGCGAAGATCATCAAAGTGAAAGCAGCAAAAGAAAGGGTAATTATATCCTCTTAAAAATAAAAGGAAGGCAAGACATGGTGCCTGCAACAAAATGTTTCAGTGTATTATGTTTAGGGCTCCAGCCTGCCATTTCCTCCAAGCAGAATATCCTAATAAAAGCATTTTTGTATTATTTTATTGTTGTTGTTATGTGCCTTCGATTACGACTTATGGTTACCCTATTATGATTATACAAATGAATAGACCCCTTCACAGCATAAAGCCTCTGGTTTAGATTTAGATTTATATTGGACATAGACCAGCACATACAGAATATAGCAAACCAGAACAATATAAAATACAACACAATAGATATAAAAATATGAAAACTTTCAGACCTCATAGGAAACCTGCTAAGATATTAAAATAGTCTTGTTTTATCAACATTCTGTAGCAGGCAATGGTGGCAGCACAAAAATGAACCACTTTAGCTGTAACCTCGGGATTCTGATCTGGCAAAAGCCAATGAGGAAGTATACAAGATAAAAACACAATAAAACACACAAGCACAAGCTCTACAAACAATAAAACCAGTTCCACAAACGCTAAAAGCCATAAAACCATCCACACAAATTCCAAAAACAACAAAACAGTTTCATCAGATATGAAACTATTATTCCATAAGTGATTGGGTACACCTTAGGGAAAGCTTTCCTAGACAAAAATGTCTTCAGCGGGCGCCTAAACATCCTCATACTAGGCACGCGTCTGGTTTCGGCTGGTGATTTGTTCCAGAGAGCTGGAGCTGAGACACTAAAAGCCTGGTTTCTAGTCCTGGCTAAGTGCACCTCTTAGATATACATTTTTGCAAGCAATTTTCCGCGAATATATATGCATTTTTGTATGTTATTTTCACTACTATATGCATTTTACACACATTTCCAGATGATCTGTGTTTTAGGATATTTTGTACATAACATTTTGTACATGTGATTTAGCTGGAGAACTGCAACCCAAAATGTGGAGAAATGTGAATTTTGAAGGACAGCTATGTTTCAGTTCACATATTGGTTTGAGAAATGCAAATGAGGTAGTTTTTCCCTAAAGAGCAAACAAAATCAAATTCCTCCTCCATCCCTATAGAGCACATATTTTATATGCAGAAAGTCCCAGGTTTAATCCCTGGCATTTCTAGATGAGGATGAGGGAATCAGACTGCAGGTGATTTTGAAAGACTGGAGAGGGCTGCCAATCAGAGTGGACAGTACTAGGTAAGATGGACAAACAATCTGACCTTGTATGAGGCAGCTTTCTATGTTCCTCTCTCTGGCTCAAAGATACCAGCCACTGAGGGAGCAGACAGCTGTTTGCCCTATGGCCTTCCTCCTCCTCCCCTGGGGAAGGGTCGTAGCTCAGTGCTACAGTCCCTGCTTTGCATGCCGAAGGGTCCAGGTCCAATTCCTGGCATCTCTAGGTAGGGATGTGAATGTCCTGTCTGAAGCCCCGGAGAGCTGTTGCCAGTCATTGTAGACAATACTAAGCATTGAGCAGGGGGTTGGACTTGATGGCCTTATAGGCCCCTTCCAGCTCTACTATTCTGTGATTCTATAGATGGACTAATTATCTGACTTGGTATAAGGCAGCTTCCTGTGTTCCTTTTTTTCTTCTGACACCCTTGTCATGGCTCCTGTTCCCATTTCTGGGGGCTATGGCAAAGTGGGGCATGCCTCCTGAACCCCCCATCCCCTGAAAGACAATAAACATTAGATTGTCTGCAGCCTGTTGCCAATGCTCACAATGCTCTCAATCTCTAATATTTCAGGAAGAAGTGAAAAACGAGATAAATATCATGAACCAATTGAACCATGTGAATTTGATTCAGCTCTATGATGCTTTTGAGTCCAAGAACAACCTCACCTTAATAATGGAATAGTGAGTCATAACACATCTTTGAGTATCTTTAACCTCCCCCCCCCGGGATTATTGAAACCATTTAATGGAAGCAGTGAGCGAGGAGGAGATAAATTGTATCATTTCTTTTTTAATGGGGTAAATGTGACTTTTTACATGCCTCTCCCTGGCCAGAGCTTAATTTATGACAATAATCGCCAGGTTCAGCTCTTGAATCTGGTTTCAATACCAGGGTGCAATCCCAGAATGCATGAAGTAGCAATAGAGAACTGCATGTCTCTGTGGATATATAGAGTGCAATCTCTTTCCACTGAGTAGGCATAGCCGCTTGGCATGCATGTAGGATTATGGCAGAGCTTCCAGATCTGATTTCCAGAGATATTTGAGACCCAGAACTTCTTTGTTCAAATAAACCATCGGTCTTTAGTAATGTTCTCAACTGGTGAAATGATTAGTTGATTAATCTTTGACTAGTTAAATTTTTAATATGTTTTCACTTGGCCAAAATCTAAGTGGGTTGGATCCAAAGGTGCGCTTCTGAATACAGGAGGAACCTTCTGTTCAGTCATCGTTTTGCACCTTGCTTCCTTGTCCTTAGTTTGCATGTTGCCAGTGATGGCTGGTGGCTGTATGTCAGTGGGGCAGTGGAATCCGCTCTGGGTTTTAGTCTGAACTTTCAAGGAGCTGTCCAAGGTGCTGAAGCAGCTCTTTGAAAGTTTGAATTAAAACCTGGAGTGGATTCCACTGCCCCACTGATGATGAGTCACCAGCCGCCTCTTGAGTGTTGCCCTTGTAGAATTCAGTAGGGAGGAGGATGGGGACAAAACTAGAATTAAGTTGGCTTTGCCTGCTGTTGGCTCTGGTGCTACCTACTATTTGGGCTCTCTGTCTTCAGTTCCACCTGTTCCAATGGGCACTAGCCACCACTGCCTAATCCAACAGGTTCAAATGGCAAGAAAGGGGATCTTGACTAAATATTAGGAAGATCTTCCTGATGGTTTTTGACAGTGGAGCAGATTGTTTCAGAAAATGGTTAAACTCTCCTTTGCTTAAAGGCTTTTAAGTTTAGGCTGGATGGGTGGACATGTAGATAACCTTTGATGCCCCTTCCAACTCTTGTGATCCAATGACTGATGTCCGCTGAATCTGGGACTTGATGTACATAAATCAGTTTTGCTAATAAGAGGATATCTATCTCCCTTCAACATTCTGTTCTGTGGCCATATTAGTGTTGATGGTGGCGAACTGTTTGACCGGATCACAGATGAAAACTACAATCTTACTGAATTGGATGCCATCCTTTTTACCAAGCAAATATGTGAAGGAATCTACTACCTGCATCAACAGTACATCCTTCATCTAGACCTGAAGGTGACAGAAATTTCTTTTTACTGCCTATTTAGCCTAAATAATTAGAGGCAATAGCACTCCCTATTCACAATCCAGTGGGAAAGGTGTCACCATTTTTATTCTGATTTTCTATAATTTAAAATAACAGGATTCTTTTTTTAAACTTTATCATAATTTTAATATTATGTATTGTTGGTATTTGTGTTGCCCAAGGTCAGCCTGTGAGCTTCATGACTGAGTGAGGATTTGAACCTGGATCTCTCTAGTCCTAGTCCAACACACTAATCATGACAATATATTGGGTTGTTGCTGGTTAAAGGTGGATTCTGAAAAGATTGTATACCTTTTTCTTTTGCAGCCTGAGAACATACTATGTGTGAATTGCACAGGAAACCAGATTAAAATTATTGATTTTGGATTAGCAAGGAGGTAAGGCCTTTTTTCTTTTCTGCTTCTAATGTTTTAGCCTAACATTAAAGGCGTATCCATTCTTCTGCTCATACAATGGAACTTCCTGGGCACTCCCTAAATCTTTTCTGGGTTTCCCCCCAATGCTCTGCAGCAGATTTAGGGAGGGGAAGTTGCACTGTGCAAGCGGAAATCCTTGCACTAGAGGAAGCACTTAGTTGCCCTAAACACTTAAGTCTAAAGCAGCCTTTCCCAACCTTTGGGTCCCCATATGCTGCTGGACTAGTATTCCCATCACTCGTGACCATTAGCCATGCTGGCTGGAGCTGATGGGAGATGGGTTTGTTTGTTTGTTTTGTTTTGCAGATGTATATTCTGCGACATGTCATTGACACAGTAATAGTGCATTAGCGGTTATGCTGGACCATCCACACATCGTTCCACTTTATTAGCTGTTCTGTGATGCTTCCCCAATATGATTGCATTGTTGTTGTCTGGAGGGGCACTCTTGAAGTATTAAAAAGTTACAGGATTTCAGCAGCAAGTTGTGGGACATGTGCCACCTGGAAAGGAGGCAGTATGCCCACCCCAAAACGTTTGCAGGTGCAAACAGTGTTAAAAGAAGGCTTGCATATAACTGCCCCCACACCATCATGAGCACAAATCATCATGAGTGCACAATAAAAAGGACATCTGGAGGAGCCCTGGGAGTTGACTTTAGATGTGACAATAGCCACATAACCGAGCACTTTGTCCTCAAAGGTGCTCCAGGTGGTCACTGTCACATTCAAAAGGTGCTTACTCTATGCGTGGGCCTGAGCCTTATTTGCAAGTTAATACAAGTACATAATCAAGCTTCTGTCTATTCTGCAGTCACCTAAACTGGTACTGCACACAGAATTTACCTTGCTGAGTATCACAGCTTTCCCCCCTTTCTTTGTTAAAGGAACAAGTATATTGCCTGTCACTTGCCTATTCTGCTCCTGGTTCTGGTTTCTCTGTGTATATTTCTTAAGATTGTTTAATTTTAAGTGGGTTTTATTTGACATCTTTAATCGTTAAACCACTGTTTTGAGGACTGTCTTTGCAGACTTAAGGTCTAGAAGCTTGTTTTTTTTAAAAAAAAATGAACGGGTTTTTGTTGTTGTTGGAGACCTTGTGGCAAAAGGCAGGGCCAAAATGTTGATTGGAGACCTTGGTGTGGGAAGATGGCGTAGTGAGAGTGTTATTTGGGGTGGTAGCAGAAGAAGTGGGAGTGCTGCTACCCATACACACACGCTTGTGGGTTTGGTGGGTGGGGTTGTTTTTGTGGTATATTCGTGCCTTGATCTGGTAGTAGTGATTGTGATTTATGATGTTAGTTATTTCAGGTTATATTGATGTTTAAGAGGATCTTTTCAAATGCTTTGTATTGTTTTAAATGTGTAATTTGGGTTTTCTGATGTTAACATTAAACGTATTAACATTAATGTTTAAGATGAGCTTTTCAACTGTTTTGTTTTGTATTGTTTTATATGTGTAATTTGTCTGATTTTTTTATAACACTGTAAACCACTTAGAAGCTTCTTTGGAAGTATGAAGCAGTATACAAAATAAATAAATAATAATAAAAGTTTTCAGTAAGTTGATAAAATTTTCAGCCCTGTGTGTAGTCCAGAGGTAAGGAATCTACGACCCTCCAACTCCCATCAGCCCCAGCCAGTGTGGTCATTGGTCAGGGATGATGGGAGCTGTAGTTCAACTGCATCTGGAAGGCCACAGGTTCCCCATCCCTGGTCTGGTCCATGTGCCTGCCTGTTGGAGCATCATTTCATTGCTGTTTCTTTCTTTCTGTCTCTCTCTCTTCTTCTCATTGCTGGTAAAGGTACAAGCCCCGCGAGAAGCTGAAAGTTAATTTTGGCACACCAGAATTTTTGGCTCCTGAAGTGGTGAACTATGACTTTGTGTCGTTCCCGACGGACATGTGGAGTGTGGGCGTCATAGCATACATGCTGTGAGTAAACCCTCCGGGAAGGAGAGAGAAAGAGAAGATCAAAGTCACAATGACATCAACTCCGTAGAAAAGGCCAATGGGTGGCATTTTATAAAGGCCAGAATGCAGAAGACTACTTCTGAAGCCTATTTAGATCCACCAGGGAGCTGATCTTTATGCTATACTCAAGAGTGGGGATGATGGGTGTGTAAAGGGAGAGGAGGTGTCACATAGCAAAAAGGGAGATCCCTTGTGATCCAGCTATATTTGCACGTTCAAATCGTAGCATCAAAGAAGCACTAGTTGGAATGCATCAGCACATTGGTTTCCTTGCACTACTACTTCCTTCGATTTATTTTTATTTGTTTCTTAAGGACTTGTATCTTGTCTTTTTTGCTTATACCCGGAAGGTGGTTAACCAAAAGAAAAAATCAATTTGAAATCAAAGCAATAAAAACAGTAAAATGAAACAAAACGACAACATACATCTGTGTTTACCTGCTGCCTTGTTTGTATCAATCACATCAACAGCTTGTAGATTTTTTTAAAAAAGCTAGATACAGGTGTGATTAAAAGAGGGACCAGAACAGCTGAAAGTCATCAATTTATGAGTGATTGCTTGGTGAGTTAAAGGGAGTAACGAAGGTGCAAGAGAGGGAATTTGATAATTTGGGCTCCACCCACATGTTCTAGCTTGAAAACTCCCTGTACATAGAAAGCTAGCATGTCAAAGAAAAGGGCATAGCCTAACCTTCTTTGTGACATTTTTATATACAGGGAGATTTTTTCTTCCTTCCTTGCGGAAAGCATTCAAATATTTGCCCGTCATATCTCTTAACAGTCTCAACCAGCACATAATTCCTCTTTCAACCAGCCTTTTAAGTAGAGACCTTATCCCAGTTTGCGTCTGTGTTGGAATTGCTTTTTAATCTTTTTAAAGGTTTTTAAAAAGATGTTTCTAAAGATGTTTTGTTTTCATATGTTTTTAAGGATGTTTTGTTTTTAATATATTTTAAAGTCTGTTTCTATGATGTTTTAAAGTGTTTTTAGTACTTTTGTTTGCTGCCCTGGGCTCCTACTGGGAGGAAGGGCGGGATATAAATCGAACAAATAAATAAATAATTCAGGAAATGAAGGAACATTTGATCCTGCTTGCTGTCCAAATGATTTGTTTTCATCGAGTCCCGCCTTTCGTCTATGGAGCTCAGGGCTGCATATGTGGTTTATTTATATCACATTTTCATACTGCTCAATGGCTAACATTCGCTTGGTAGTGAACAATGCAATTTAAAAAGCCATTGCTTTTTGCATGTTGCTTAAAAAACAATCACAATAAAAATAGAAAACAAGCAGCAGCAAAACCTATAAAACAGGATTCAAAAGCATGGAAAGATCTTAAGAATTTAAAATGCCGGCGGGGGGGGGGATCTTCACATGGCAACAAAAGGATTATAAAGTTACTGGGTGCGCCTCTCTTGCAAAAGCATTCCACAGCCAGGGTGCCACTACTGAAAAAGTGCTCTCTCTGGTAGTCACCTGTCATACCTCATCCCCCTCCCTCCATTTTATCCTCACAACAACCCTGTCAGGTAGGTTAGGCTGAGAGAGAGAGTGAGTTGTGTGTGTGAGACTGGCGCAAGGTCAACCAGTAAGCTTAACGGTTGAGTTGGGATTTGAATCTGGATCTGCCTGTTCCTAGTCTGACATTTTATCTCCTCTTTTCTTTATTTATTGGTAAAATTTATAATTCTGCTTTTCTGCCAGATGGTGCCCAACATGGCTAATGACAGTAAAATAGAAAAAAACAATAAAATAAAAGAGGTTGGTAAAACACAGCAATACAACTGATGAAAAACCAGTACCTGTTGAACTAATTGAAGCATATTTGCAATGGCCATAACAAGTCAGCTTATGAGATCAAAGGTCTGTGTGAATAAAAATGTCTCCACCTGTGGAAGGTCGTTCAAGAATGGGATAGACCAGGAATGGGGAACCTTTGACCCTCCAGATATTTTTGGACTCCAGCTCCTATCAGCCCCAGCCTCAATGGTCAAGAATGATGATGGGAGTTGTAATCCAGCAACATCTGGAGTGCTGCAGGTTCCCTCTCCTTGAGCTAGATGGGCACCCTTTGCAAAAGGTTCCAGAGACTGGGAGCAGTCCCTGAGAAGGCCCTGTATACCATGTTGGCCTTACACTACACCAACTAGACCCAAACAAAGGTTGCAAGTCCTGTGGGAAACCTGAGCCTTCTTTCTAAGCAATAGCATTGCTACAAAGCACAGGTAGGCACATAGGAATATAGGAAACTGCCTTACACCGAGTTAGGCATTGATCCATCTAGCTCAATAATATCTATGCTAACAGGCAGTGGTCCTCTAGGTTTTTAGATGGGGAATCTTTCACAGCTCTACCTAGAGATGCTAGGGGATGAACCTGGGACCTTCTGCATGAACAGCAGATCATCTACCACTGAGCTATTGCCCTTCTCCTTATACGACATGTGAAAAGGCAGAAGTGTCTCCATATAATGCTTTTATTCCCTGTTCTAGGGTCAGTGGCTTATCGCCCTTCCTGGGAGAAACTGACACGGAGACCATGAATTATATTGTCAATTGCAGCTGGGATTTTGATGCGGAAGCATTTGAACAAGTGTCTGAAGAAGCAAAAGACTTTGTTTCCAGACTTCTAGTAAAGGGAAAAAGGTACACTGCCTTTTATTCAAAAAGGTGCCTTAGCACAGCTGGATCCAGATCTTATAGTCCCTTGGCTTGGATTCATCTGGATCCAGCTTAGCTTGCCAGACTCCCCTGCAAATTTAGTCCTCCTCTCAGCCCACTCCATTCAGCCCCATCGTCCTTGTGTCCACTGAACCTGCTCCTCAAAATTGCATGCTGAAGCAATGGGGAGGATTGGGCTTCTGTGTCAGTCAGTCAGGTTTTACTGTTTGTAGCCAATGGCCATTATAGGCTTCTATGTACATATGATTATATGTATGTAGAACAGGGGTGGGGAATCTTTTTCAGCATGAGGGATGCATCCAGAACTGGCCTGCCCTCTGTGGGCCATTTGTCAGGTAGATGGGGCATCCCACTGGTCAGTCATTTGCTGTCATACGATGCCAGGTGACTGAAAGTTCAAAATGGGTGCAGGCACATGTATATCTCTGACCTACAGCACTAAGACTGAGATGAGTTTCTGCCTGCAGCCTTTTAAAGAGCAAGCAGAAGTTTATCTCCAGTCAGCGCTCTAGTGGTCCTTAGGGTTAAGTTTGGAGATTAAACATCCCTTACCTTCAATCACAGAACTTAATGCTCAGATCACAGTTAACAGATCTCTGTGCCTGATGTCAGGTGACTGACAGGTGGGCATAATTTACTCAAAATGGCTTTGTGGGCCAAATTCAGAGGCCTACGTGGTAGAAGTTCCCTACTATGTAGACCATCCATGCAACTCATGCAATTTCATTTGGTTCCAAAATAATCAGAATGGAAATTCAAGGCCAATGCTGAATGGCTGTCATTCATTTCCAAATAAGGTTGGAATTCACACACTGTGTATATGTATGTATGCGAAGAGAAGGAGCTACGATGTTTGTTGCAAGCTTCCCGTTCACAAATTCCCTTCTCGCATTGTCACAGTGGCAGAACAAGTGCAGCAAATTGCCTTAAACACGAATGGCTGATGGACCTGCCTGGCAAAGCCAAGAAAACAAAGGCTTGCTTGAAGTCCCAGCTGCTACTACAGCGTTACATGGCACAGAGGAAATGGAAGGTAAGCTCTACACTCATTTCCTGTTCTTTTCCAAGCACAATTCAGGGTGCTCATCGTTGTCACCCATGAGCATTTGGACATGCACATATACCTGCACTGGCTGACAATCAGCTGCTGGGCCAGGTTCAAGGTCTTGTTACTAACCATTAAAACCCTGAATGACTTGGGACTAAGGGCTCCTCCAGACTGGTGGATTTTTGTGGGAGTATTCCACAACATATCATTGATGCAATACTAGTAGATCATTAGTGGATTTATTCTGAGTCACTACGCTTCCAAGTATCAGTTGCTAGTGGGCTATAACAGGAGACTGGTTGTTGCCTTCATGCCCTGCACGAGGCCTTCCCAGAGGCATCTGACTGGCCATTGTGGGAAACAGAATGCTAGAGTAGATGAGAGACGTACAATTTTCAGACATTTGGAAGCCATGAAAAAAACAACAGCTTTGTTCCGGGGAAAAAATGGAAATCTTGAGGGGAAAAAGTTAAAATATGCAATACTGCTTTTCCTTTTCCTTTTGATTATTTACAGATCAAAAGTCACTTTTTAACTTCAGGAATATAAGATATATTATGTACAACCATCATGTCTGGCATAAAAAGTACAGTTTAATCAGACAATAATTACAAATTGAATTTACTTTTTTGTGTGTGTTACAAATGGCGTTACAAGCTGCTGAACTGTAAGGAACCTAGCATCTCTTTCGTTTTGCTTATTTATGAGAAGCAGGCAAAAAAACCCCAATAAAAACAGAAGAAACCGTCAAGGTTATACTAAAAAAAAGAAAATTATTATGTCTCCTCCACAGTGTCAAACAGACAATAAAGCATTCATTTCCATAGAAAGCACGGGGGGGGGGGAGAGTCTCAGTGAATACTACATGAAATTTAATCAGTCTCATTTGCTGAACTATCACTCTGTCTGTGCTCCATTATCATGGACTTTTAAAAACTGAAAGTCTGCCCAGACTGAAACAAGCTTCTATACCCTTTAACATGTCATAGCCCAAGTAATTTTTCAATTTTTCGGAAAGCAAACAAACAAAAAGGCTTTGGAAAAAAACAGGATTTTTTCCCTGATTTTTTCTGGCTTTTGTCCCCCGGGTGTTCACATCTCTAGGTTACACAGATAGTTGGTCTTGTGGAGATTTCTTGTTCCATCTGACATCTCCCATACAGCCGTTGTTACTCCTTGGTACTGAACCTGCCATTGTTGCAACACTGCAGTAACCACGGAGGAGGCTGTGACTACAAAACGTGGCATTTGCTCCATGAAGAAATAAAGAATTTCCTTGGGGAGAGCTCAGATATCGCTCTACGTTGTCAGAATGACAGAGAGTGGAGCTAGCTGCTGCTTCGCTCTTTGATCCTGTCAACACCTTGAATGCTCCAAAGGCTTGTAATTAACAGCAGGGTAGCTCCAATCCCTGGACACTGGCAACTGGGCAGAAAAAGTAAACAGAGTACGATAAACGTGTACAAAGCTGGTTGAAGGGTCCACATTGGCTGAAAGGCAGAAGACAAATGTGAGAACTCTTGTGCTATGAGGAAGGGCTGTAGCTCAATGGTAGAGTATCTGCTTCGCATGCAGGAGGTCCCAGGTTCAATCCCTGGCATCTCAAGGTAGGGCTAGCCACTAAGTGTTAGACCAATGTTCTTCACCTTAGGTCCCCACATGTTGTTGGACTGCTACTCCCATCATCCCCAGACAGCATGGTCAATGGTCAAGGAAGATGGGAGTTGTAGTCCATCAACATCTGGAGTGGGCGGGCGAACAGTGGTGTAGTCAATACCAGGGCTGTGGAGTCGGTATGCCAAACCTTTGAGTCTGACTCCGACTCTTCTATTTTTCTACTGTCTGACTCTGACTCTGACTCCACCCAAAATTGCTTCCAACTCCACAGCGCTAGAAAGGGCTGTAAATGTCTTTTTAAATTGGAAGCTCTCATAGGAGCATTTTTATCGCTGCCTGAATATGCGCTGATCTTGGCATCACAGCATTTGTCTTCATCTGGGTCCTGTGTCATACACTGACACACAAAATGTTTCCCATCTTGAGTTATGGTGAAATGCTCAACTACAGCTGACTTCATGGGAAGCTTCTTTGACATTTTGAATTTATATTTTAAAAAAATTGTCAATCAAAATTTATTTTGAAGCTGGAGTCGGTACATTTCTACCGACTCCGACTCCACCCAAAATTGCTTCTGACTCGGACTCCACAGTCCTGGTCAATACTGAGCTAAATGGGGCAATGGTCTTGCATCTTTTCAGGGATCAAATACACATTACCAGCTGCAGCCCTCAAGCTCTTCAGGACTAGACACATAAACTCCCAAACTAGGAAAGAGCTACTATCAGTGGCTATGTTCTACCTCCACTGTCGGAGGTAGTATGCTTCAAATACAAGTTGCTGGGAACTGTAGGTGCACTCAAGTTCTGCTTGCAGTTTCCTATGGATATCTGGCTGGATGTTGTGAGAAGAGGATGCTAGGCGGTGGGCCTTTGGCCTGATGCAGTAGGCTCTTCTTGTGAGAATGAAGGGTGATATACAGTGTTAAATCACACTCAGAGTAACACTCATCAGAATTAATGGTTTTGCTTACATCCACGTCTGAGTATGACTTACATTGGCTATCATCCAAATAAAATAGATACCTTTGGTACAGATGGATCTAGACGTCTACATGGCTGTGATCCTGCCATAAATGGAAGACGGCCTCCATTGTGGTAGAGAATCTAAGAGTTGCTTGTATCCAGCTACTCTGAGTAGACCTGTTGAAATTCATGGAGACAATTGCCTTAGGCCCATCCATTTCAATGGGTCTACTCTGAGTAAAACATAGTTGGATACAACCCTAAGTCATTTATTTTTTTTTGGGGGGTGGAACAGTAGATGTTCCTGATGATTTGCAGAGAAAATGAAAAAGAAATTGCAAAGCTGAAAGGGACCAAAATGCCATCTTGTCTAACCTTTGCCCATGAAGTGGAGCTCTCAACCCCTATCAACCCCTCACAGATCTATGGTGAAAGCAGTATTTCTGAAGGTTCTGAAATGGATCAAATAGTAGCAATAGGTGGCAGCTATTTATAGGAAGCTGCCTTATACCAAGTCAGACCATTGGTCCATCTAGCTCAGTACTGTCTACACTGACTGGCAGCAGCTCTCTGGGGTTTCAGACAGGATTCTGTCCTAGTCCTACCTGGAGATGCCAGGGATTGAACCTGGGATTCTGCCACTGAGCTACAGCCCTTTCCCTTAAAAAATTAAATTAAAATGGAGATGCACTGAAACTGTTTGAAAGCTGCATAGTGTGTGTGGCTTTCTACAATTAGCTTTATTTAATGTACTGCCCTTTGGACTCACCCACTTGGCCCTCAGAGGGTTGGCCAGATGAGAATCTGGCCTCTAGACAAAAAAAAAGGTTTCCTACTCTTGAGAGACCTTGATGACTGCATTTGGCCCTGAAACCCGAGGTATCTTAAAACCACTGTGAAAGGTAGGTCAGGATTATTCCCCTATTGCAGGATGGGAAGGCCAGGAGAAAAGGAGAGTGCATGGGGTCTGTTGTAAGCCATTCAACAAATTCATGGATGAAGCTAGCTTCTAACCATTTCCTGATCTGTAGTTCAGCCTTCCCGCTGTGTGATACAATATCCACTCTTGTACCTTTTAACATCCCAGTGGCTTCTATTTTCTTTGCAGAAGCATTTCTACGTGGTTGCTGCTGCCAACAGGTTAAGGAGGTTCCCCAGCATGTCTGAAAGTCCTGCGTAAGCTGTTTTAGAAGACGACAGAAAACCAAAAGGACTTCATGCTTTTCGCCATCGGCCCACCCGCTTGGCAATTAGGATTTCTTTCCGTCTCTTCCATTATCCCATAGCCACAAGTGTGCTTAATTTTCTGCCTTTGAGCCTGATAGGATAGACCGGGACTTTCGATATATATAAAAAACCCAGTTGTGTTGTTACAAGCGAACACATGAAAGAGGTGGCTGGAATGGTTGGGCAGGGGAGAAGCTTGAATTATGCCTCATATACCTTCATTTCTCTAATTATATGTTAGTGCTTAGCAATGAACCCTTTCTGAGTGGGACTGGTTTCCTTCAAGAATGTAATCTGGTTTGAGAACCTTGGGGCATGGATAAAGGAGCTGATTTTAAAGCAGCAGCAACAACATCCTTGATACAGCTAATTTCAGTCTATTTGCTTTCAAGCTAATATACTACGCACAGATCAATTATGTACAGTTACAAACATTTCCCAGCATAAGACCAATGTCATCTTACAGTAATTGATTTTGAGTCAGTGTTTCAAAATAAAATATCATACAGAATGAAATTACAATGTACGATTTGTAATTCCGTAATGAGCATTGGTCAGGGGTCTGATTACTTTTGCAAGACACTGTGTGTGTGTGTATATATATATATATATATAAAATTTCCCAAACGTTTGCTGCCATTTGACATGCTCCCACACCCACTATTGCCTCTTCTTGACCCCCATTTTCCTCTACCCATTTGTTCACACTGCTGTGTTTTTATTTCATAATTCAGCCTGGGAAGGCTTGTGGGAATCTACATTCTTTTTTTTTTACCAGAATATCAAGGTCCACCCATCAGAGCCAGCTGTAAAACAAATGGCAAGGAGGACAGCATCAGTTACCTTCTGCATCCTCTGAGCCTTACACTGGGACAACTTGCATAGAGACAAGTGCAAATGTACATCAAAGTTACTGCAGATCAAGGAGCCAATCCCAAAACTCTTAAAATCAGCCAGCAGAGATGCACAAAAACCATCTCAAAGGCAACCAATTAATACTATTTTACAGGCGAGGTAGACTGGGGCTGAGATATGAGATGGAAAGGTCTACTATCACAGAGAATTTAATCTCACCGCAAGTTTATTTATTATTGTTAAACTATTGGGAGTCAGAAACCCTCATACATCTATTGCAAATTAGACAAAAGATGTACCAGTACATCCCGAGGGACTTTCTGACCATCTATTTAAGTCTTGATTGGCTGTGGTGGTCCACTTTATTGTCTATTAGCACACATTAAGACCATCACATCAAGAGTACCGACACTGTCAGACACATTGGGGGGGGGGAGGGGAGGTCTCACTTTATAGGAAAAGCTGATTGAAATCAGGGTTCTTCAAACTTTTGGGGCACATGGACACAGCTGAAAACTGGAAAAATCTGTTGTACAGCACACAAAACTACTATACTACACTGGCTTTAAAAAACACACCAAAAAACCACTTCCTCCAGTATTTCCAGATATTCATAATTTAACATTTAAATCTTCCACCAGGCAGGCAATTAATGAACGATAAGCTCTACGTACATATGATCATATTGGACAAACAGCAACTCTGTTTTAGATGTTGACCTCTGACATTTGCAAAAGAGGAATGAAACTAGAAGTAAAAATATTTATTGATGTTTCTGCAGAGAACTCTTAGACAAGGCTACAACCAGATCAGTCTTAAAGAGACATCATATTTATGGTACAATGTTGTTTAAGAGTAAAAATGTATCTGTGTTGTCCTGTGTCAATCCCCAGTGACCCAATTCACCATTTTGAAGGATGAAAAGCTGAGTTAGTAGCAGTCACTTAGGATACTGATAGAAATTTAGCACTCCAATTCTGATTAAGCAATTTCCATTGAAAATAATGGGTTGTATTCAACTAACTCCTACACAAAGTAACCCACTGAAATTAATGAACCCAAGTTAGTCACATCTATTAACTTCAGTGGGTCTACTCTGAGTGGGATTAGCACTGAATATCACCCTGGTTCGCTTCTGAGCGAGGATAGAGACAACTGAGGTACGTGTCCTGCCCTGCAGTCAAAGTTTGGATTGCTAAATCCAGAAGTTGCCATGGTGCTTCAGTTTCCACCTTCAGAATTTGAGATGTGGCACAGAAATTCTCCCATTGCAAAAAGTGCTCCAGCTTGCTCAAGTGTCAGAATTTAAACAATGGTACTTGCAGAGACTTCAACTATAAAAATGAGGGGGTCTCTCCTAAAGGCTTCCCCAATTTTGGGGAGTGCTTCAGCAGTGCAGCCCTCATGACAAAGGCCAACCAATTGCTAGGCCTGGCTTCTGCTCTCATCCTAGAGGCATCCAGGTGAGGAAGTGGTAAATGCAGGCCAGTTCCTACGATCCTAGGCTTGTGCTACAACAACTCAACTGGCAGGTGTGTGGTCAAACCAGTGCCTGACAAGCCTTACGAAGGTTGCCAGCATAGAAATACATTTGATTTTAAAAACCCAGAAGGGCTGCTTGTGTTTTGGATACACTCAGATCAAACACTGTCCCTTTGTGATTTAGCGGCATTGTCCAAAATTCTCCTCTTCCATTCTTCGTACTCTTCTTTTGGGTCCGTTTCAGCTTTTGGACGCTTCCGAGGGACCTCTGCTTCCGTATAAACTGCTGTTGTGGAGGGAAAAAAAGACAAGACTTTGAAGACACTGTCTTACGGTAACGCAGGAACTCCCCCCGCCCTCCCTATCTAGTATACATCTTAGCTGTATTGCTGAAGAACTTATTTCACCCCTTCAGTCATAGATTCCCTGGACCTTGAGTCCCCGGATGTTGTTGGATTACAACTCCCATCCTCCTTGGCCATTGGCTAAGCTGGCTGGGGCTGATAGGAGTTGCAGTTGAACAACATCCAGGGACCCAAGGTTGAAGGACTCTGAGTTAAGTTGATCTTGCATCCTAGTTCCTGCAAGAACTTCCATCAAAGGCCCCTGTTCTTCAGTTGCAATAGGCAAATCAAGGTAGTCCTACCTGGTTTCTTTCCAAGGCATTCAAGAAAGGTCTCCTCAGGTTTTGGGGCTTCTATGGTCAACTGAATGCTTTCTCCTTTGGAAAAAGAGAGAACAACTTCCTCAGTACGGTTTATAGTAAACCAAAGGTGGGAACTCCAACTCCCATCAGCCCAAGCCAGCATGGCCAATGGTCAGGGATGATGGGAGTTGGAGGCCAGCAGCATCTGGAGAGTCACAGGTTTCCCCACCCGTTCTAGACAATGGGTACAACCACAGTTCTGGACACAGTTCAAAGCTCTGGCTTTAAAGTTTAGACAGGGAAACTTTTACCTATGGAGGACCATTGAACCTTGGGAGGAGGGAATTCGTTGGAGACCACAGCTGATGGCTGGCAGAGTTTGCAGCTTGCATAGCTTTCCTTCTTTCTCTATGGAACCTCACCCCTTCCCTATCTTACACATATGATGGGAAAGGAAACAATCCCCACAGAGGTGGTGCAAAGATCGAAAATGATCCTACAGCCTCAGGAGAACTTTGGTGGCCAGGATGAAATTTATTAACTGGCAAAGTGTTTTAGGGCATGTTTTACAGTTCAATGATGCAACACTGCTTGTTTCAGACTGAACCTTGCCCTGGACTTTATGGATAAAGTAAAAATAATTAAAGTTACTATATTATTTATTAAATTTATATCCCATCCTTACTTCCCAAAGGTGCCCAGGGTGGCAAACGTACAAACAATAGAACAATTCCAATACAGACGCAGACTGGGAAATATCTCTACTTAAAAGACTTGTTCGAAGAGGAAGGTCTTCAGTAGGCACTACAATGGCGACAGAGATGGCACCCAACTAATGTATATAATGGGAGGGAATTCCGAAGAGTACGTGCCACGGGGCTAAAGGCCAGATTCCTATAGTGTGTGGAACGGACCTCCTGATAAGATAGTAATCTGCAAGAGGCCCCCACCTGTAGAGTGCAGTGATTGACTGGGTATATATGGGGTGAGACAATCTTTCGAGTCAGAGCTCATTATCAAAGCTGGCAGCTGGTCAGTTCTTTGTTTTTGCATTTGTTTGCGCTGCAGTTGCCTGGGTTGGATGGGTTCAAAGATAGCCAATAGCGACTTTGCAAAACAAGATTACAAGACCAGAAACACCCCACCCCTCCCTCGCCAAAGGCCTTGCAAGATAAATTAGGAATCAATGTGGTTACACTTTATCGCTGGCAGATAATGGAAACAGGGGACCGAGGTTGCAAGGCACAAAGAAGAAATACGTACTGCTGATTTGCTGGCTTAGCTTCTCCATCTGGCTGTAGAGACGGTCAAATATGGTTTTCTTCACTCCTGAAGCAGCCACCATTTTGTTCTTATCCACTTTAAGTTTCAAACATCTGCAAGAAGCAGCCAGTTGGTTTTTGAGAGACTATTTAGCCATACTCTGCACAGAAGATGCTGCATCAAAAATACCTCTCTTCCTCCAACGAGGAGAAAGCAAAGTCCTAATCCAAACATTGCCATGGCTTCAGGCTTGTAAATAGCCGCTCACTTATGGTAAGTAAGAACTGCCTGTAGGTAGCCAGCCAGGACAAGTCTTGTTAATGCAGGGCTCTTACTCCAATCATCTCTGCCAACTGGCCAACTTCTGTTCTAAACAGTCTCCTCATTTCTTTCTTGTGCAGACTCCAAGTTACGATTTCTTCCCATAAAACAAATGCAAGGAGAACTCCTTGGTACCAACCTCACCCCAACAACAGCATGGACCCCGGCCAACTTTACCTGCAAGCTGTAAACAATGCTGCAGTTGTGAATAAGGACTTTGATAAATCAAGATCCATTTTCTGAGCTTCCAGCAGACTGGATTCATACCTGAAACAGCAAAGCCTCTTTTTGAAACCACAGCCATTTTGACATGATGCTAGCAGGGGCTCAAATAGTGGTTTTCTCTGGAGAGCTTGAACAATTGTGTTTTGGCTAAATGAGCAGAAATATGAACAACCCTTTTGTCCACATCTGTAGCCCATTTATCTGAGTTGGCAAACAAGCTAGGAAACCTTCAATTAACCATAGTTTCCTGTTTCCAACAAACTATGGCTAACAGATTCTGAAAAAAGGTGGAATATTAAATCAATTTCAAACCATGGTTTAAAGTGGACTTCCCCAACCTGATGCCCTCCAGATGTTGTGAACTACAACTCCCATCATCCCTGATCATGCTGGCTAGGGCTGTTGGGAACTGTGGAGCAAAACATCTGGACAACACCAACCTAGGGAAGACTGGTTTTACGGTTTAATTTAGAGCAAAGCATGTGAACATGCAGATGTATGAAGCTGCCTTAAACCATCAGATAAACTGCAACTCTCCAAGACCTGAGTTACAGATCTTTCCCAAGTTCACTATATAAGTTCCTCTCCTTCAAAGAAACATACAGAAATCTTAAGAGGTCCAGTGTGGCAAACTGATTAAAAGAAACACACAAAATATATTTATTTGTTAGACTTATAGCCCGCCCTTCCTCCCAGCAAGAGCCCAGGGTGGCAATATAACATATATAAAATATAACATGAGAACAAAGGTCTCTTTAATATAGTTGAAAGTGGGCAACTTTTTTGTGTCAAAGGTGCATACTGGCAATGGGTGGGGCACCCCTTTTATTTATTTGTTTGCCAGATTTATATCCCACCCTTCCTCCCAGTAGGAGCCCAGGGCAGCAAACAAAAGCACTAAAAATTTCAACACATCATAAAAACAAACTTTAAAATACATTAAAATAAAAACAAACATTAAAAACATATTAAAACAAAAAATCTCTACAAACATTTAAAAAAAGCTTTATAAACATCTTTTTTTAAAAAAAAAGGTTTAAAAACATATTTTCTCGCTCTTTCTGTTACCCCCCCCTTGATCCCCACCCCCGTTTCTTCCCTCTTTGCCACCTGCATAAACGTAGGCCGAGGACTGCATGAAATTAAGTCGACAGTCGTGGCTGTCCATCTGTGCTGTATGTTAAGAGTGAACACCGTCTCTGGTTGCCTGTTTTTATATAGCTCAGCAGCATCAGGCCAACATGTAGCCTTTCCACCTGGTCCATGGGACTCTTTCCAGACCATACGCCCTCCCCAGCCACAAGCCTCATTGGCATTGCTTCACGTCCTACTTGAGCATTTTTGTCTGTCTGCAATGTCTCCTTGAACTCCCATCATGCCTCTTGCTTGCCCGGATGGAGGATAGAGAGGAGTGTGCGTCAAAACAAGACTATTGCACAAAGATAAAACGTGTATTTACTGCTCCGCCCGCTTTAGCCTCTGAGGACAGAACATGCTGTGTGGCCATGGAATGCTGACTGACTGCTGCAGAGTGGAAACAGAAAACTGGGGGAGAAGGGGAACAGAATAGAGTAACCTGACTGGCTAAAACCCTGAAAAGGGAGTGCTACAAACTGGAACATTTTATTGCGGATCCTTTTTGCACTTCCTAACAGCAAGGATAAAAGCTTGGGCTACAAGAACCCCTTCAAAACTCCCTACCTCTGCAATATTTTTGATGCCATGTTCACCGCCTCCAGGCAGCAGAACTGAACGGCCAGTTCTCGGATGCCAAGGTTGGAGTGCACACCAAGCAGGCTTTCAAAGGACCTCAGGCAGCTCTGGTAAGTGGTCTTGTTCAAGCCAGAGAGTTTCACTAAATAAGCCTTCAGCAGGAAGAAAAGCAAAGAAAACAATAAATAGTCTCTCACGTAGTCACTTGAAATAAATAAGGCTCTCCTCTAGGTGATCAGCTTAACGACAGATGGTCTTATATAGCTACAACTGGGCAGGCATGCAAGAAATGAACTTTTGTGGAGGAACACAAGGACTTGGGACGGGGAGACAGAAGATGATTTAACAATTTATTTTTACTTTGTCCACAGGGTCCTTTGTGAAGGCTGCAGCCAAGTCCAGGCAAATCACAGCTCTGCTTGTGGCACTCATCTGAACCAGCAAGGTGGCACATTTCACTGGAGACAGTCGCAGGTACTCTTCGGCTTTCCTAGTGACCCACAAAGAGAAGAGACCATTAATTCCATTTTCATAGCCACGACAGCCAAATATAACCTGTATATTCAGAGCACTCTCACTATGAAACTTATGTGTGCGTGTACTTCCTTTGGGAAGGGGCTGTAGCTCAGTGGTAGACCATCTGCTTGCCATGTAAGAGGTCCCCAGTTCAATCCCTGGCACCTCCAGGTAGGGAAAGGGGAGACCCCTGTCTAAAATACAGGAGAGCTGCTGCCAGTCAGCATAGATAATAATAAGCTAGATGGACCAATGACCTGACTCCGTATAAGGCAGCTTCCTATGTTTATAAACATGATCCACCAAAGGAGGGCTACTGCACTTTTTCTGGGATGCCCAGAAGTATCTAGCTGGCCTCTGTGTGAAAACAGGATACTGGGTTAGAAGGGCTTGTTGGTCTGTTCCTAAATGGCTATTCTTATAAAGACAAAAATCATGGTTACTTAGCAACAGCTATTTATCTACTGGCCACAGATCTAAGGGCTGCTGGATTTTGCATGTATGTGCAAGTTTGGGGTTTTCTTTTTTTGTTGAAAAAAACCCACTGTTTATAGCCCTCCTTTGTTCCCAAGGAGCTCAAGATGGCGTACATGGTTGTTCTCTCTCTCCTCATTTTACCCTCAAAAAAACCCTGTGAGGTAGGCCAGTCTATGACTGGCCGAAGGTCACCCAGAGATCTTTGTAGCTGGCTGGCGATTTGAACCCTGGTAAACTACCTTGAGAACCACTCGATTGAAAAGTATAAATCTTCAAAATAAATACAATCTCCGTTTCTGGAGCAATATTTTAGTTCCAGAGGAACAAACAGCAACAGAAACGTATCACCCAGGCCTGTATACAATTTCCCCAGGAAAAAAGGAAGCCAGACTAGATGGGCTGTTGGTGTGATCTTGCAGGGTTTTACAATGTCCTTATAAAACAGGAACAGGGAATCAGAGCCTTCTAGACATTGTAGAACTACACCTCCCATCCTCTCTGACCAGTGGCCATGCTGGCTCAGACTGATGGGGACTGGAATCCAACAAGATCTGGAGGGCCCCCAATCCCCAGTATAAAAGAGAAAGTTGCACTCATGCTCATTTAACAACGTTATTTATCACAGTGCTGAAATGGAGCCTCCACTTGCAGGCGCAGCATATCTCCGAATACTAGCTGAACACTAGTATGATAGAGAACTGTTCCTGCTCTTGGGCCAGACGTGTCATGAGCTTCTGGGAAGCATTTGCATAGCCACTGTGGGTGAAAAACAGGAGACTGGTGTAGATAGAGCCTTTGGTCTGATCTGGCTGATGGGCTCTACTTACATTTGTGAGGCTTTTAGATTAAGTTGAGACCTTATCCCAAAACGCGTCTGTATTGGAATTGCTTTTTAATGTTTTTAAAGATGTTTTGTTTAAATATATTTTAAAGTCTGATTTGTTTAAATATATTTTAAAGTCTGTTTTTAAATGTTTTAGGGTGTTTTTAGTGTTTTGTTTGCCCCCTTCTGAGAGGAAGGGCGGAATATAGACTTAATAATTTCTTTTACGACCATGCGCTCTGATTTGCACGCGGCTAGTTTATACAGTTTTAAAATTTGGGAGGGGCCTGTATTTTATATTTTTAATAAGTCTGCAAACCGCTCAGAGAACTCAACGTAAGAACATTATAGAACAAGCGAAGGGATTGGAATCCAGTGCTATTCCTACTCCGAGTAGACCCACTGAAGTGAATGGCTAAGTTAGGTTCACTAATTTCAATGGGTCTACTTTGAGCAGGACCCACCTGGATACCACCCAATACGTTCTGATGTTCCCTAGCCGTAGCCTAATGACTATCTCTACACCCCCCAAAATAAATTACCTGATCACTCTGGGCGCCGTGACGCCCAGCTTGGTCGCCAAGCGCTTGATCGCTTCGCCCTCCATTCAACTCGCCAGCTCAGCCTCCTCCTCCCGCGTTTAGACTTCTTCCGGCGCGCGCATGGAACGTTGCAACACCCTGTCTGGCTGCATAGAACGTTGCGACACGCTGCCACGCCCCTTTCGAACGCTCGCCCCCTTCGCCGTCCCCGACGTCTGTTCTGTTACCGCACAGCCCCGCCCTCCTTGAACGTGACGTAGCGTCGTTCTTGTCTATTACAGCGTAAAGGAGGAAAGGAAAGTGGAGAAGTAGATCATCAGGGAGGAAGAAAAGATGAGGTGGGCTCCGATTGGTATAGCGGAACGTCCGTCGCCGCCTGCGGAAGCCAGTCGCTACAGAGGATACGAATTTTCCCCAGCCGGCGGCCAATAAGGAGCGAGAGGAAGAAAGAGGCGGGTTTCTTTTGTCACATGACAGTGGTGGGAGAGGGTAGCTGAGCAGGCGCCTATCACAGCGGTAGGAGTGGGGGTTGCCGCAAGTGCTTCAGGGGTTGCAGTGGGCGACGCGCCACTATGGTGAGTTAAAAAAAGGGGGGTGATAGAAAGGAGTGGGAGCTGGATTTGACAAGCGGGCTGCCAGGTCACCTCCGCTGCAGCCCTTTCTATGGGACAAGGCTGTTGGCCTGGCTGCTCGTGGTGGTGGCGGCTGTTTTTAAATTAAATCTATTAATCCATGTTAACTAATCAATTCTATTTCTATGGGTGTCAATAAATGTACCTTGGATGGCTTGCAATCAAAGGAAACCTCCAAAGCTGGACTGCTGCAATGTGCTTTCTATGGGGCTGCCTCTTGAAGACAGCTTGCAAAGTTCTGATGGTGCAAAATGCAGCTGCCAGGATGCTAACCTGGAAGAAGGTCTGAATATGCAACAACCACTTTTGTGTTAGCTGTGCTGGCTGTCAGTGTGTTTGTGGGCCCAACTCGAATTTGCTAGGATTAACCTTTCAAGGCCCTAAATCAGCTTTTTCTTCCACCTCTGTTACAGTGTTCTGAACTATAATCCTCAGCCAGTGCAGCTGTGTGGACTTTGACTGATGGGAGTTGCAGTCCAAAACATCTGGAGGGCACCGTGTTGGGGGATGTGGCCTTAAATGGGATGGGAACATATTACCTTAAAGATTGCCTGCACCCCTGGGACACTGTCTGTAATCTTAGACTTGCATCTCAGGTTCTGCTTGTGTGTCTGCTGGTGAAATTGACTAGCCTGATGAGCACTCTGGAGGAGGCCTTGGTAGTGGTGGCTCAGCTTGGTGGTTGTAGAATGTAACAATGTTTGCTTGGCCCCTTCAGTTCTGGCACTCAAGAAGATCTTATTAGCTTTTTACTGTTGTCCTTCCTTAAAATAACACTGGTGACCTCATTCAGTATCTCATGGATTTGTTGGTATCCACCCAGTGCTTTATACTCTGCCTAAGGTTCTGTTATTTTTATTTCTCTCCACCGCTTTGGGAGTGCTTAGCCCTGAGAAGAGACTAATATGGGAGTTCTCAAACTGTGGTCTGTGAGCTTCATTCAGGTGGTCTACCCTGTGTCTGTAAAAATACAATTTAAAGTCATACAGATCCTAGAGCAGTGTATTCAGGCTATGGGCTGAAGGTATGTAAGGCCAGCTCCCTGCTGAAGCTAAGTAGGGTCAGGTCTGGTCAGTGCCTGGATGGGAGGCCGTCTGGGAACCATATGTAAGCCTCCTTGGGTTTCATGAAAAAGAAAGGCAGGGTATAAATGTAATAAATAAATAATAATAAATTACAACTGCTACAATAGGCAGCAAAATCACTGTGGGCTGCTAAACCCTTTAGCAGTTTTCAAGTGGGGTAAAATTTTGGGGGACCATTGGATTAATACATGACTGTCACTGGCATATAAATATTTAAAAATTCAATATCTAATAAACATTTTTATGCCATCCTTCATTGTATCAGATTCAGGACAGCCTAAAACAAAATTTGAAAAGCCATGATATAGACGTCTTTAATTAGTTAATGGTGCAACACAACCCTAAGTGTGTTCACTTGGAAAGTTCCATTGAGCTCAGTGGGGGTTTATTCTATGGGGGAAGTGTACTTAGAATTGCGCCCAAGAATTAACTAAATTAATTTAATTTAGCAGTTCAAGTTAAATTAATTTGAACTGCTAAATTAAAAGGCTTTTCTAATCAGGAAGCATCACATTCACATCCACTTCTAGAGGTTGTGCTTGGCTAACAAATACCTTTTTAGAAAAGGGAAGGAAAAAAGTAATCATCCCAGGTGTAGCTTCCTAGATGACTGAAGGTGCAAGCCTATGCATGCCTACTCAAAAGTAACGCCACATTCTTCAGTAGTCCTTATTCCCTAGTAAGTACAAACAACAAAGATTCTTGCGGCACCTTAAAAAATGAAGAAGTTTACCTTGGCATATGAGCTTTTGTAGACCACCGTTGCTATCATCAGCTGCATGAAGTATGATTTTCAGATGGCAGGTTGCACATACAGGGGAAGGATATGCAGAGGAGTGAGGTTTAACAGAAAAGAGATGGTAATGGCCACCAACTTGGATAGCTTTAAAGGATTAGACAAATTCATGGAGGATTAATTGTAGTGAGAAGACATGATTCACTAGAAAAGACAATAATGCTGGGAAAAACAGAAGGGAGTAGAAAAAGAGGAAGGCCAAACAAGAGATGAGTTGATTCCATAAAGGAAGCCACAGACTTGAACTTACAAGATCTGAACAGGGTGGTTCATGACAGATGCTCTTGGAGGTCACTGATTCATAGGGTCGCCATAAGTCGTAATCCACTTGAAGGCACACAACAACAACAACATTGGCATCTGGATAGCCACTCTGAAAACAGGATGTTGACCTAGATGGGTCAGTAGGCTGATCCAGCAGGTTGCTCTTATGTTCTTAAATGAAATGCAAAAAGAACAGATTGTGATGACTACGTAAAAGCAAGATCATTACAATAATCAGTGAAAAAGGCAACGTTGGTCAGGGGTGGCTAACCTATAGCCCTCCAGATGTTGCTGAGGTACTGTTCCCATCAGACCCAGCCAGCATGGCCAGTGGTCAGGGGTGATGGGAATTGTATCTCAGCAACATCGGGAGGACCACAAATTAGCCACCCCTGGAGTTGGTGATAACACAACATATCCTGACATTGGTGTGTTTTTTTTCAAATCCTATTCCTGCTTGACTTGGGAGTAAATGCCATTGGATTAGGTGGGAATGATTCTAGAGTAAACATGCTTAGGATCATGCATACCTGTGCATGCTTGCATGAATGAAGTTGCTAATGTGCAAGTAAATGTGTAGTTATTGTAAATGTGCTGCATATAAGCACATGTATGTTGTATAGGACTGCCATATGCGGTTGTATTCTTATGCACAGTTAGCTAGTCCTGTGTCTTATTTCAATGTACAGTTTTCCAAAGAGCTTTATCCAGATTATGTTGTGTCACTATAATGTATGCTACATCTGTGAATGGTGCAGGGGCTACCATGGTTATTTATTTATTGAATTTATATCCTGCCCTTCTTCCCTAAGGAGCCCAGAGAGGCAAAGGTTAGTGGAGTGAAGGGTTATGAATAGGCCCAGCTTTGCTTAATGTATTCCTGGAAGAAACTTGAGTCACTTGCCTGTTTGTGAAGTCACTCTCGCATTATAAATTTCTGTTTTCATTAGCTCTTCTCTTCCCTCCACTCCTTTCAGTACTTATCCATCTGGCAGATAATATGAACAATTTCTATCTCTGTATATCTGTCAGTGTCAAAAGGCGTGCGTTGACTTACGTGGCTCATTTTTAAACATTAGGGCAGGGATGCAGAACCTGTGGCCTTTCAGATGAAACTGAACTACAACTCAACATCATCTCGGATGATTGGCTCTGCTGTCTAGCATTGAAGGGAGTTGGGAACCCAGCAATGTCCGGAGTTCCAAAAGTTACCAGCCCTTACATTGCGGGCTCTGCATACATGGAAATTCCTTTGTATACAGATATAGGAATAACAAATGAATGAGATGAACAAATACGAAATCCAGGTTAATAGACAAGACTGAATATATGGGTCTGTGAGACAGCCATTCATGCAATGGAAGTGGTCAGGAGTTCTGTATGTATTGGAGCGTCTCATATGTGATTCCAGGCCTCGCTAGATGACAAATAGTGTTTTGCCAATAACCTTTCATCAGAGGTTGGGCATTTGAGTGGTCAAATATTTGAAAGTCATTAACCTTATCAGAACAATAAAAAAGCTACTTTGAGCAACATCAGGTTTGATACACATGCTAACTGCAAAAAACAAAATTTTACATAAGTTTGTGCAAACAAAGGAATTCCTCTAGTTTTTGAGTAGCTTTCCCACAAACATTATTTTCCTATGTTGGAAATTGCCCTTTTGTGAGCCGAAGAGACCTTCCTCTAGCATATGAGTAGCTGACGTGGTATTCTCCAGATGTTGTCGGACAACAACTCTCATCCCAGTGTTTGGATGTGCTGGTTGGGACTGATGGAACTTGTAGTCCAAAACATCTGGGGAGTGCCAGGTTGGGGGAAAGTCAGGGTTAGGCTTATTAAGGCTGTGTATGTATGGAAAGGCTGGATTTTAGGTAGATGGGTGGAGGTGGTGGACTGTAATGTATCTGCCATGGAGAAGCTTAAAGCTCTCAAATGATTTTCAGAACTATAGGGATAAATCTTCTTCCAAGGCTCTTATAGGAGCTAGCAGTTGAAATAGCAGGACCAAGAGCAATGATTAATTAGCCAGCTCATATATAATTAGAATTGCTGTTATGTAGTAATTTATATACTGTTTACATGCCAAAATGTCTTCTAAGCAATTTACAAGTATAAAATCCATACATAATTAAAAAACACAATGAAGCAATTACATCAAACAATTAAAAGCATTCCTAATTTACAATGAAACAAGCTAGTTAAAATACATAATGATTAAAACAAGAGTTGTCTTGCTGGCTGTTAGGAACTTTATTGGTGGTCTGTCTCCAGGTGCCTCCACCATTAGAGGTAAAGTGGGTGGCATCGAGCAACAAGACCGCCTCACCTGTGGAATCCATTCCCCATGCCTGTTTGAACCAGCCTACTTTAGTTTCCTTTTTATAAGAATTTATACTCTGCCCTTCCATAAAAATGTCCAGGTTGGCTTCCAACATTTGAAAACACAATAAAACAAATTGCTTTAATGGCCTTTAGGCTTTAGCTACAAACACTTGTGTTTATGGGGGGCTTTCAGAGACCTTTACATTTTTAAGTTGGGTGACATCCTTTGCTAACCTGGTGCTCTTCATATGTTTTGAGTGCCAACTTCCATCAGCCCCAGCACATTCGTAGTGGAGGGCACTATGTTGGTGAAGCCCGGGCTAGAATATTTAGGATATCTAAGCTGCAGTTCTGTGATCACTTACCTGGGAGTAAGTCCCATTGAATTAAATGGGTTTTGCTTTTGAGTAGATGTGTATAGGCTTGCCCTGTCTCTGCTGTGTATGGTTCTGTTGAGTGTTTTGTGATGCATTTTACATTGTCAGGCCATCTTGATAATATGTATTAAATCAGGGGTTCCCAAACTGTGGTCCACGGACCACTGGTTGTCTCCAAGCTTCATTCAGGTGGTCAGTGGTGGGTCTGTAAAAATTTAGTTAAAAATCATACAACATCTAGCAGCGTGCATTACAGTTGGTGCAACGGAGGTACAAATCATTAAGTGGTCCACCAAAACCCTCAGCAATTTTCAAGTGGTCTGTTTGGGGAAAAAACGTTTGGGAATGACTGTGTTAAATGATACAGATTTTAGATTAAAAAAAGAGTGTTGGGCCGTCTGGAGGGCCAAAGGTCCCCCTCTCCTGCTCTAAAACATACATTCTTTCTACACGACAAGACATGCAGTTCAGCTTGAATTTTGGTCAAGTGTTCAGTGTGGCACACGGGGGGAAAAAATCTAAAACGTCATGCGTATCAGCACATCATTAAACAGAAACAGGAAAACAGTTGCAAGATCATAGATTCATAGAGTTGGAAGGGGCCTACAAGGCCATCGAGTCCAACCCCCTGCTCAATGCAGGAATCGAAATCAAAGCATTCCCAACAGGTGGCTGTCCAGCTGCCTCTTGAATGCCTCTAGTGTCGGAGAGCCCACTACCTCTCTAGGTAATCAGTTCCATTGTCGTATGGCTCTAACAGTTAGGAAGCTTTTCCTGATGTCCAGTCGAAATCTGGCTTCCTGCAACTTGAGCCCATTATTCCGTGTCCTGCACTCTGGGATGATCGAGAAGAGATCCCGGCCCTCCTCTGTGTGACAACCTTTCATGTACTTGAAGAGTGCTATCATATCTTTCCTCAGTCTTCTCTTCTCCAGGCTAAACATGCACAGTTCTTTCAGTCTCTCCTCATAGAGGTTTGTCCCCTGATCTTTGTTGCAAAGTCCTTTTCAAACCCTACTTTCTTGTGCTGCCTTAGAACAAAATCCTACGTGTTGACGCTGTGCGGGGCCTTATTTACTTATTGTGAAGTTTTTATACCCTGCCACTGAATCAGGTGATCCTCAAGGTAGCTTACATTTACATTGGATTGCATCAGTGCACAGCAAATACGGATTCCCCACCTGCAACCCCACAACCTTCAGTTCTTTGGGCAATGGATGGGGCGGGACTGTACTTCCTTGCAGGCTTGAGTCCCAGGACAACTGGCAATGGGAGGCGAGTGCTCTTTCTGGCAGAGAACGGGAGGGAGCTCCCTGCAGCTGATCGCTCTCTGGCTGATGGATGGAGGGCCAGGTTGGTCTCTCCCTTGCTGGGATGCTCTTCCTGGGAGGAAAGGCAGCAGTGACCCTTAGTCCTCTCTCTGGCTAGTGTAGCTGTAACTTATGGCAGAGCATGTGTCTTGCATGCAGAAGGTTCTGAGTTCAATCCCTGACATCTCCAGGTAGGGTTGGGAGAGACTCCCTATTTGAAACCTTGGAAAATTGCTGCTAGTCAGAGTAGACAATGCTGAGCTAGATGGACCAATGGGCTGACTGTAAGGCAGCTTCCTGCGTTCCCATGGATGGAGCCAGAATGTGCGTTCTCCTTTAGATCTGTGCTCCCAAGTCTTTGCTGCGCCTTGTGTCTGGTTATCTTCTGTAGAATTCTACTCTTGGACAGCTAAGCGTAGCATCCTGCATCGTTGACCGACAGCAGTGTTGGTCCCGCAAGAAACTATCATTATATTCCTTCCCACAATGGATAATTAACGTGTGGAATTTGCTGCGCCAAGATGTATTTATTGAAAGAGCACTTCTGTACCACTTAATATGTCAGATATCTCTTAAGCAGTGTATAGCAAATTAAAAAACACAAATATTACAAAAATACATAAATTACTAAAAGCAGCAATAACAAAATGCAGTGAAGCATTCAAGCAGTAAAAAAACACACAGAAGACAGAGTCTGGTTTTAACTACTGGGAAAAGCCTAGCGCCAAAAAGGTGTGTCTTCAAATGATGATAGAAGCAGGTGACAGATGGTGATGATAGAGGCAGCATCTTACGATGCAGTGTTGGGTGCTTGGATGATCAGATACAGAGGCCACATTCATGCTGTATATTGATTTTCCACTTGAAACAGTCCTGGCTTCCCCCAAAGAATCCTGGGAAGGGTTGTTTGTGAAGGGTGCTGAGAGTTGTTAGGAGACCCATTCCCCCCATAGAGCTACAGTTTCTTGAGTGGTTTAGCAATCAATCTCTCTGCCCTGAGAACTCTGGCAATTGTAGCTTTGTGAGGGGAATAGGGGTCTCCTAACAACTCTCAGCATCCTTCACAACCTACACTTCCAAGAATTCTTTGGGGGAAGCCATGACTGTTTCAGGTGGAATAACAATGGAAAAAATGTCCAGTGTGAATGCAGCCAGAGATTGACGAGGATCTTGAACCTTTCATAACTGGGCATGGAGAAGCTGAAACCTTTCAGGAACACAGGAAATTGCCTCATTGTTGTGAGCCCTGCTGGAGGGGGGTGGACCGATGAGAACGAAGCGGAGGAGGACTTAGAGTGGGATATTCGAGCTGGTGAGGGGCTGAGCGGGGAGTGGAATTCAAGGCGCCCCAGCTCTGGACTTTGACAGCTCAAGCCCCGCAGCTCCTGATTAGGGTTGCCAGGTTCAGGGCTTTTAAAGATACAGAAGACCTCTTGGTTGCCAGGCCCGGCCTCCAAGAGGCCTTCTGTATCTTTAAAAGTTGTGCAGGGGGAAGGAAGAATTCCACCTTGTGTTTTTTCCCATTACAGTGTTGCAAGAACACCTGCACTTGGCTGACTTTCTCTTCTCCTGAAGATACAGGATCAGTCTCAGGCCCTGATCCTGGCAACCCTACTCTGGATCCCCCTGTGGAGAGTCAACCTGACCAGCCAGTTGTTTCCCAGGCTGATGCTTCCCCTCTCCCTGCGCCTGCGTTGCTCACAGGCAGCCCTCCTCCCTCTGACAGGGGCTCCGCCTTTGCCTCGTGCAAGGAGGAGACAGCAGCGGGAGAGTCAACAGGCACAGTTGGGGCAGAGTCTTTGCCTGCGCACATGCTCCCAACAGTGATAGTTAGCACACGTAAGCAGGGTGCCTGCCCAGCCTTACTTAAGCCAAGTTGGGGGGGGGGGAGTAGTTGCTGAGTCAACATCTTAGTGCAGCAAAGTCGTGCCTAGTTAGTCCTAGAGAGATGCTGAGTTCTGAGTAAGCCATAGGTAGATTCATGAAGCGCACTGAGCTGAAACTGTCTCTTGCTTCAATAAAAGAAAAAAACATAGCTGTGTCTGAGTTCTTCTAGTTCAGGCAGGAAACTTGTAATGAGTCAGACGGTTGGACCCTCCAGGGCAGGTTACAACAATGTAACCTTCATTTATAAAAGCAGATAGCTGTTACAATTATAAAACAAATAAAACCATTCCAAATGGAAAAGAATAGCATTTACTAGAGCTGTGCACCCCCCACCCTCCAATCTGGCATTTGTATCCAGGACGATGTGGGACTGACCTGGACTTGGTTCCAGGGACCAGCCCTAATGTTTAGTTAGAGTTTTAAACCCTAGTTAAACATGCAGTCAAGGAAGGGGAAGGCGAGAGGAGGAGATGCTGTATTCCATCCTACTGGGTACCACTTTGCCAGCATAGACCCCTGCAGAGAGCAGGATTAAACTCTCCGTTCCCTAGCTGATGAGCAGAGTGTTTAATCCTGCCTGGTGCTGCTGCACGAGCACATTCCTTGCAGGGAAGCAGACCCTGCTGAATCTGCCGGCCTCTCCTTCTCCCCCAGCTCCTCCATCAGTCTGGGTGGGCTGATCCGATCTGGGGCAATCCGGTGCACGGCCTTAGTATCTAACCATGTGACAATATTTATTTATTTAAGTGATTTCTTCCCTGCCTTTCTCCACAAGGTCCCAAGGTAGGTTGCAACCATATAACCACACAGTATTAAAAATCCAGTAAGACAATTTAAAACAAGCCAAGGGATGTACATCGAACCATGGAGGTAAATGGATCCTGCGTCTTCAGAGGTGGCATGCTAGTGAAACTAAGTTGTTAGAGAGCAATAACAAGAAAAGGCTTCCTAGAAACCTACAAAAGAGGCCTTGAAGGCACCTGATTAGCTACTGGGGAAATCGCAGTGATGGACTAGATGAAACTTCGGTTGATCCAGCAGCTCTGCTCTTACATTCTTACAAGGAGCACCTGGATGTGCACATACAACCCCAGTGTTGAGGGAACTGCATTGGCTGCCGATCACCTATCGGGCCATGTTCAAGGTCTTGTTGTTAATATAGGAAGCCCTGAACAACTTGGGACTAGGTTACTTGAAAGACCACCAGCCCCTGTATAGACCTGTAAGATACTGGCTGGCAGCAGCTGTCCAGGATTTCAGGCATGAATCTCCCAGCCCTGCCTGGAGATGCCAGGGATTGAACCTGGGGCACCAGGCAGGATTGAACCTGGGGCACCAGGCAGGATTGAATGGTCTTCTCATCAGCTAGTGAATGGAGGGTTCAGTTCTGCTCTCTGCAGGGGTCTATGTTGGCAAAGCCACACCCAGATCAGTGGTTCCCATACTTCCCCCCCAACCATTTAAAAATAGCTGATGGTGTTAGCGGACCACTTAATGACCCTTTTGCTTGTTGAAGCAGTTGTTATGCACTGTGCTAGGTGCTGTATGCTTTTTAGTTGTATATTTATTGCAACTTTTATATTTTATATATGGTATCCCACAGAATTCGAAGTGTGATACAGTAAAATGCAATAGAAGATATACAAGAAGCAATAAAAATAGCATTAAAATCAATATGAATATTTAACACAGATATACCACAGACCACCTGAATGAAGCTCACAGACCACAGTTTGGGAATCCCTGGCTAAGATCATCTGGGGGAATTCTGCTCATGGCACATCGCCCTACACAATATCATGGGACAGTGACCTGAAAGCAATCATTTTCTGCTCTTGCCCTGCTCTGCCCCCCCACCATATGCCAATCAGCAACCATCAGTTGCTTCAAACGTCTTGCGAAGACTTCTCTTTTTGCCCGTAAGAGTGGGCCCCGCGTGTCTGAATCCCCTGAATCTTTTTAATTTGCTTTTACATGTTTCTTCGTTGTTGTTTTCTTGGTTTTGGGTTGTATGTTTGATTTAATGAATATCGTTTTTATATTGTGCATCGTGTACCTTGCTTAGAGATTTTTGAAACATTGGGTGGTTTAGAAATGCTTTTGAATAAAGCGAATAATTGCCTGTTTCCTTTACCTCCTGTTTCTAGCCGACTACACAGCAGTCTCCTCAAGATGAGCAAGAGAAGCTCCTGGATGAAGCCATTCAGGCTGTTAAGGTCCAATCCTTCCAGATGAAGCGGTGCTTGGTAAGGACTGCGGGGCTTGGTTCATGTTCCCTCTCTAAATATTAGTTGTAAAGTCAGTAGGTTTTGCCCCTCAGTAAAACAGCCAGAATTGGATGTGTTGGGCTGATTAAAATATGCAAGTATTTTCTTGATCTTGACCAAGCTTAGCTTCTAGAGTAGCTTTTCCCAACCTTGTGCCCCCCAGATATGGTTGGACTCCAGCTCCCATCAGCCTTAGCCAGCATGGCCAATGACCAGAGATGATGGGAGTTGTGCCCTCCAGATGTTGTTGAACTATGGTTCCATCTGCACTACGCATTTAAAGCACTATCATACCACATGAGGCTGCAATCCAATACACACTTACTTGGGAGTAAGTCCCATTGAACCCAGTGGAGGTTACTTCTGAGTAGACATGTATTGGATTGCAGCCTTAAAGAGTCACAGCTTCCTGCAAAGGATCCTGGGCTCTGTAGTTTGTGAAAGGTGCTGAGAGTTGCTAGGAGACCCTTATTCCCCTCACAGAGCTACAGTTCCCAGAGTAACAATCAATCCCTTTTCCCAAGGAACTCTGGGAATTGTAGCTCTGTGATCGGCCAAGGAGACCCTGCCGGGATCCCATTGTCACCAGGAAATGTAGAAGAGCGAGTTTACATCACAGGACTGCAGCTCTGGAATTCTCTCTCCAATGAGGCCTACGAATATGCATCTCTGACTGTTTTTAAGTATCAAAGCAAATTTTTACTCTGCCAGGTGCCTTAATTCCTTAATTCCTGATGGGTATTGTCTTTTCAGTTGCTGCAGGTTTATGTGGGTTTTGTGTTTAATTTTTTTAAGAAAAATCTTATTGCTGTAAAACTGCCTTTGGAAGCCTGTTCAAAACAGTGGCCTAGACGTTTTATCAATATATTGGGATGTGCCTGTGAGTGGGCAGACTGCTCCTTTTAAAAACACAAACACCTCCAAATCATGAGATCTTGTTGAAAGCTGCTATCTACACAATTCTGTACATTGCTTCTATGTGGGGGGCCTGGTTGTGAAAAGTAACACAACCAGCAAGCTTATTCTTATGTGCTTACTTTTTTTGGTAGGACAAAAACAAGCTAATGGATGCCCTCAAACATGCCTCTAACATGCTTGGTGAACTACGGACTTCGATGCTTTCCCCAAAGAGCTATTATGAACTCTGTATCCTCTTAAGACCAACCTTGCTGTTAGGTGATTCCAGTTAGCTGTCCCTGAAACCTCTTTTGCGGGCTGGGGCAGATGGCATTTGAACAACAACTGCAGATGGAAAGACCATTCATAGAACTGTGTGTCTGTGTCTTGCACGCCATTTAGTCTAGCCCCCTTAGAGAAGTGCACAGGAAAAAAAAAAGAAAAATGGGTGGAAAAACCCCAGCTAAGCTGCTTGTGGGGGCAAACAATTGCTTACGTATAATAACTTGCTTGCGAGGCTTGCAGTGGCTGCCAATTTGCTTCCAGGCCAATTGATTTTGGTACAGGGAATGTATCCTGTGTTAGTCATTCTCAGAGCAGATCCATTGAGATGGATGAACATGACTCAGGTCCACTCATTTAAATGGGTCTCCTCTAAGTTCTCTGAGTAGAACTTACTTTGATACAAATCCAACTTCCGTGGGGAAACTGCCTTATTCCTGATATAACCAGTGAGTCACTGCATTCTGTAGGAGAGTTTCTCCTTCAAGTCCCTAAAATATCAGAAGCCCTATCTGCAGGAACTTGGAGGAGGGCTGTCAGGGTGGCCGCTCCTGTGCTGTGGAACAAGCATTCCTGTTGAGATATGACAGGTGCCTGCTATCTGGACTTCCCGGAAACAATTGAGGACATTTTTGTTTTGACAAACTGGATGAAAAGATCTCTGACTTCAATGTTCATTTTGTATTGTTTCGAAAGCTATCTTCAGTTGTTTTAGTCCTGTTGCTGAAAACGATTTTAGGTGTTTTTGTGATATGTTTGTAAATCCCATTGACCCACATGTAAGGTGAGTCATAAATTCATGAATATAAATGAATAAATATCTTCTTCCTCCCAGAAGATCCCAAGGCAGCAAATGCAAACGTGGTAAACAGAATAACATTAAAAATAATATGAACACATATTTAAAACCTTTAAAAATATTTAAGAACACCCAAAAAACATGTAAAAACAGTCAAATAGCCTCACAGCTAATAATGTCACGGGTGCCAAGAAGATCATCTTTTATCCATCAAATGCCTGGGTAAACAGGATTGCTTGTTAAGGCCACATCCACGCTATACATTTAAAGCACCAAGGTACTGCTTTAAACAGCCGCGGCTTCTCCCAGAGAATCCTGAGAACTGTTGTTTGTTAAGGGTTCCGAGAGTTGTTGGGAGACTCCTGTTGCTCTCATGGAGCTACAGTTCGCAGAGTTTGCTGGGAGGAGGGATTGACTGTTAGATCTCTAGAGCAGGGGTGGGTAAACCTCTGGCCAGGCGGCCGAATGCGCCTCCTCCAGGCCTTTGGTTACACCCCTCAGCGGCCCCAGTCTGTGCCCTCCTGAGTCTTTTGCTGGGTTGGAAGACCCTGAGCTGTGACAGTGCCTCTTGCTTGTCCGGATGGAGGATAGAGAAATGGGTATGGGTGTCTGTTTTTAAAAAGAGCCCTTTGACTTTACCTGTACAGAGGTAGAGCCGTGCTTATTGCTCCACCCACTTTTGCCTCTGGCCCAGCCCACACCGGCTTGCAGCCTCTGGAAGGTTGCCCAGGAGGAAAGACAGCCCCAGGATTGAAAAAGCTTCCCTGCTCCTGCTCTGGAGCAAGAATCTTGTATCAGTGCTGATGCTGATAGAAGAGCAAGACTCTCTTGACAGTGATACTCCTAGCCTGGGCTATAGCTTTGCGTGCTTTGGTACCCAAGGCATAAAGGGCGATTGGCGAAGGAGCACCCAGTATGCTTGTGTGTACACAGCTCGGTAGTCTTTTTGAACCCTTGCACTGGCACTCTGTTCCGGGGAAGGGCCGTAGTTCAGAGGGTGGAGCACCTGCCTTGCATGCAGAAGGTCCCAGCTTCAGTCCTCACTGGCATCTCTAGGTAGGGCTGGGAGAAACCCCTGCCTGAAACCCTGGAGAGCTGCTGCCTGTCAACACTGAGCTGGACAGACCAGTGGTCTTCAGCATAAGGCAGCTTCCTATATTTCTCTGTTTGTTTGTGGGTGCTGCTGGCACAGAGCTGCTGCCCCAAAGTTGGGCCTGGCACATGCTGCGCTGCCCCCCCCCCCCGAATGGTGGCATCTCTCGGCAGGGCTGATTTCGGAGTCTGCCCCTCTCCCTCCTGCCTCGCTTTCTCTGCTTTGCAGGCATGATCCTTTTTGTCCTCTGAAACGTCAGCTGCTTTCTCTCCCGCTGTTCCCATCATCCGCTTTAGATTCTGAGCTCTTCTGGGGCTATTGATTTCCTCTCGGTATTGCTGGGTAATAGCGTGCGCACACCAGGCACCTCTTCTCTTCTGCTAGTCTTAATCCTTAATCACAAGGAAAAGATATGGCTATTTCTGATGAGCTGCACTACCTGGAGGTGTACCTGACGGATGAATTTGCCAAGGGAAGGAAAGTGGCAGACCTTTATGAACTGGTGCAGTATGCCGGAAACATCATTCCGCGGCTGTAAGTAAATCGGAATCTAGGGTGCAAATCTTTGGCTCTGGAACAGTTAATCTAATTTCTGCAACTGCACTTAAGTTTTTTTTCATAGAAGACAGCATTGTTCTGTTAGGTTAGCCTTACTTTGAGCAGCTTACTTTGATCTCCAGTGGCCTCATTCTGATGAGCATAGCTAAGTCTAGTAAGCTGATATATGAACAGGCCAATAGAGGGCACAGGGTAGTAAGAGGTCTGCTGCATTAAAACCCATAATAAGTGGGAAAAGCAAAAAATTTCATGAGAATATACCAAGTTCTAGAGCCGGAATGGGGAGCCTGCAGGCCTCCAGATATTGTTGGACTCCAACTCCCATGAGCCCAAGCCAGCATGGCCAGAGGTCAGAGATGATGGGAGTTGTAGTCTAGCAACATCTGGAGAAGCACAGGTCCACCTTCCCTGTTCTAAGGCCTGATTGACACAGGACGTGGCTGTTTCCAAAGTGTGTATGCTGATAGCCCTGAGACTTCATCTTCATACAACATTTATAGCTTGGCTTGTGCCTTTGGTGTTTTTCACCTGCCTTCTTTGTTTAGAATCCTGACTTAGGGAGAAAGCTTGAGATATTTGCAAGTGAATGAAATCTGCACATTCCTAGGAGACTGTGTGTGTGTTTAGTATTTCTTTTGAGGAGATTGAGTCAGGAAGAAAATGAAGGAGGAGGAAGAGGAGGACCTAGCTAAGTTTTAATTGTCAGTTCATTGAAATTTCAGGTTGTGTAGTGGTTAGAGTGTTGGACTACGACCTGGGAGACCAGGGTTTGAATCCCCACACAGCCATGAAGCTCACTGGATGATCTTGGGCCAGTCACTGCCTCTCAACCTCAGAGGAAGGCAATAGTAAACCCCCTCTGAATACCGCTTACCATGAAAACCCTATTCATAGGGTCGTCATAAGTCGGGATCAACTTGAAGGCAGTCCATTTCTATTTCAGAGAAAGGGTTACAAGAGTCTTTAAAAGAGATCTATTATTATTGTTATGACACACTTACCATGACCTTCCACCATTGAGCTCAGGATGGTAAGTGTGGTTTTCTTCCACCTGCAAGTGCCATCCTAGCAACAGCCCTGTAAGGTAAGTTAGGTTTATGGAGAGTGACCATCCAGCAAGCTTCATGGCTTAGTTGGGGTTTGAACCTGGCTCTTTCTGGTCCTAATCTGGCACTCTAACCAGAGGTAGCCAAGGACCAAATTCTATAGGGGATGAGACTACCCACCTGTCAGTCACCTGATGTTACAGTAACATCAAGTGCAAAGTTCTTTGAAGTTTCAAAGCTAGGATTCACAGGCTTTCACTTTTTCTTAAATATTTTAATGTGTGCACTCTCTCTTTCTCCCTCCCCCACCAGCTATTTACTGATAACAGTTGGGGTTGTCTACGTGAAGTCCTTCCCTCAGTCCAGGAAGGATATCTTAAAAGACTTGGTGGAAATGTGTCGTGGTGTTCAGCATCCTCTGAGAGGCTTGTTTCTTCGCAACTACCTCCTTCAGTGCACGCGGAACATCTTGCCTGATGACGGAGAGCAGACAGAGTAAGTAAGGGGTGGAAGTGGAGCTTTCATAAGTGGGAAGTATGTTGCGCGTGTTGGGTGGCAAAAACGTTGACGCAGAGCTGCCTGGTCTCTGGGCAGGAAGGCAGTGGCACCCTTGCTGAGGCAGAGGTGCTAGGTGAGAGATCACCTATCGACCCCGGGGATGCTGCCTTCAGAGATCACAGTAAGAACCCTAGGGCTCAAGGCAGCAATCCTTAGATCTCTCACCTAAAAAGGAAGGTGGAGTGTAGATAAATTGGAGGAGTTCCATTAGGACTTGCCACTTTTACTTTAGATTGTATTGAATGGCCACCAAGTTGGATGCCTTTAAAAGAGGATTGCAGAGATTTGTGGAGGATAAAGGCTCTGTTCACTCTCAGAGACAGTGGGTTGTATTCAACTAAGTCCTACTTGGAATAGACCCACTTAAAGGAATTAACCAAAGTTAGTCATGTCTATTAACTTCAAGTGGGTCTACTCTGAGTAGGACTAGCGTTGAATGCCGCCGTATCCAAGATGCTGGGAATCGCAAGTAGGCGAGAGTGCTGTTGCACCATGTCCTGCTTATGGGCTTCCCACAGGTATCTGATTGGCCACTGTGGGAACAGGAGGATAGACTAGATCGGCCCTTTGGGCTGACCCAGCAGGGCTCTTCTGATGATCTTACGTGGTGGTTGGGCTTGCTGGGAGACACTTGGCAGGGGAGGGGCGCAGCTTGGCCCTCCACACAGGGCAGTCCACCAGTAATGCAAGTTGCTTCCCAGGAAGCTAAACGTTTTTAAGTCAGAAGTTCTGCAGTTTTTCTTAGCCTACACCTCTGTTCTAAAGGCACAAAAGAGCTTCGCCCTCCAGAGTGTAATTATGAGCCGATCCATATATATTGCAAGGGTGGGAAACCTCAGGCTTGGGGGTCCAAATGCACCTCTCCAGGCTTCCCTGTCTGGCCCTTGAGACTCTGCTCAGGTCACACCCCTCGCTTGCCCTGCTCTTCACCTTCTGTTAGCATTTTCCCCGGCTGGAACTTTGATAATGCCTTTTGTTCGCCTGGATGGAGGATAGAGGGGTGTGTGAGAGTATGTGTAGAAACACGCCTACAGGGCAAAAGTTCAGTTTGAAAAAAATGAACTTTGCACATTCATTGTTCCGCCCACTTTTGCCTCCGGCCTCACCCACAACTGTTGTGTGGCCCTCGGAAGGTTTCCCAGGAGGGAATATGGCCCTGTGGCTGGAAAAAGGTTCCCTGCCCCAGTATATTGTCATGGACAAAAATCTCGTTAGGTGAGCAGTCTAAGTGGAGCAATGAGGGAAGAGTTGCATTGCACCCAGGAGTGCAGCTCTCCATACATGAAAAGGACAATCGCATCGCATTTTGTTTGGAAGAGACACAAGTGAAATGTTCTGGTGTGCAGCTTTCCCCCTAACCTGGCACTAGTATTTTAAAACAGTTGATTCCCAGCAGATGTTTAAGTTGAGTCATGGGTTCTTCAAGCTGCAGAGCTTTAGCCCAAAGAGAGCTGTTCTTAATGAAGATCCTTCTTCATGGTCCAAAGGGCATGCTGTTTGTTTTTTTAAAACGGATTTGATATGGATCCTGAAAACAAATCCTTGTGTCAGAAGTGTACATTCGCTGTCTTGCATTTTCAGTGAAGAAATGACCGGGGACATCAGCGATTCCATGGACTTTGTGCTGCTGAACTTTGCCGAGATGAACAAGCTTTGGGTGCGAATGCAGCACCAGGGACACAGTCGTGACCGAGAGAAGAGGGAGCGGGAGAGGCAGGAGCTGAGGATCCTGGTGGGAACTAACTTGGTTCGGCTTAGTCAGCTGGAAGGCGTCAACGTAGAGAGATACAAGCAGGTGAGATGGCTTCTTGGCTCTGCTTTCCTCCATATCTGCCAAATGAAATTGGTTACTTGTAGCTTCCTACAATCGCCGTAGTAGTACTTGTCAGTTTGTTAGTCGCTTAACACGTGGCAGTCTCTAGGTGACTAATGTTCAAGTTTAAAAAGATACAAAAAAGTGTTAAAAACAAGTGCCATCAACATTTATTTAACAACAAAACAATACCAGAAACAACACCAGCCCCCACAGGAACAAACATTTCAGCAACCCAGAGCGACACTGACTTAAAGCCTTGATGCAGCTGGATCGGATTCCATCAAATGCCTTGGGAGAATATGAAAGTCTTAACCTGATGTTGATAGAAGCAGCTGTTGGCATTGGGTAGGCCTCGCTTGGGAGAGGATTCCACAGGCAAGAGAGGGACCACGACTGAAAATACTTGTTGCCCTTGTTGCTACGTTGCAAGTCTCTCTTGGAGAGGAGGGTCTTGGGGTTTGGCAGATTCATGCTGGGAGAAGCGTTTAGGTGGGAAACAGATTTTAGAGACTGGTGCAAGCATATAAGCTTGCACAGGGCATGGAAATGGACTACCTTCAAGTCGATCCTGACTTATGGCTACCCTATGAATAGGGTTTTCATGGTAAGCGGTATTCAGACAGGGTTTACCATTGCCTTCCTCTGAGGCTAGTCCTCCCCAGCTGGCTAGGGCCTGCTCAGCTTGCCACAGCTGCACAAGCCAGCCCCTTCCTTGTCCGCAACTGCCAGCTGGGGGGCAACTGGGCTCCTTGGGACTATGCAGCTTGCCCACGGCTGCACAGGTGGCAGGGCACGTAACCCCTGAGCCACCCACTGTGGGAGTGATCTTTAGCTGGCCCTTGACACCCAGGAGACACGAGCGGGGATTTGAACTCTCAGACTCTGGACTCCTAGCCAGGCTCTCCTCCCCACTGTGCTATACCAGCTGTTACGAGAGAGGAAAATAATACGGAGCTGTTCTCTTCCTGTTACCAGATTGTCTTGCCTGGCATATTGGAGCAAGTTGTAAACTGCAGGGATGCACTAGCTCAGGAATATCTCATGGAATGTATCATACAGGTAAGCTGTGTGAGGAGGGAAAGGAGCAAAGGCAGCTTGAGGTGTGTCAGGAGGTAGCAATTTGCAGTGTGTCGCCACCTTTAGCAGCTTAGGCAGTCAGACCGTTGGTCCATCTAGTTTAGTATAGTCTTCAGAGACTGGCAGCAGCTCTCCAGGGTATCCCAACCCTACCCGGAGATGTAGGGGATTGAACCTGGTACCTTTGGCATGCAAAGCAGTTGCTCTTCCACTGAACTACAGCCCTTCCCGTAAGTCTCCTCTGGGTTGAGGAAATTGGATGCAACTGGGTGTAGTGATGGGTGGGCACCCCTCAGTTTGGGATAAGCTCGTAATTGCTGATCCTTCTTGGTGAACTTTTTTGTGTGTGGGCGGGGGACTTGTCTGTCTGAATTTTCTCTTCTGGTTCAAAATATTTCTGTTCACGCATGACCTCTTGGGATTGTAATTCCCAGCACCAGCCATGGCAGATTCCACCATCACAAATCTTTACCTCCCCCCCCCCTCCAAAAAAAACCCTTACTGGTCTCAAGAGATATTTTTTCAATCTGGATGGCAGAGCAACCATCACATAAACATTTAAACGAAATGATCAAGATGGTTGACCCAAACAAAAGGCTTGTTTATATCAGTTTCATCAGGAGGAAGGGGCTAAAATTAAAGAAGTTACACTCATGAGCTTACAAATTAGTCTGGCCAGTCTGTATGCCAATTGCATCTTTGCAGAATCTCATTTTACACCAGTGGTAGGAAAATTCAGGCCTGGGGGCCAAATGCGGCCCTCTGAGTCTCTCTGCATGGCCCTCAAAACTCTCCCCTGCTACAAGCCATTATGGCTGTGTTTACATCCACTGTCAGAGGTAATATGCCTCTGAATGTTATTGCACCCAGGTCCTGCTTGTGGGCTTCCTGTAGGTGTCTGGTTGGCCACTGAGAGAGCAGGGTGTGTGCTAGATTGGCCTTTGACTTGATCTAGCAGGGCTCTTCCTATGTTCTTACAGTGGGTGGTCTTGGAGACATCACCATTTCGCATCCATAGTTCTTTGCCTACCCTATACAAATGGGAGATAATAGCAGTGCCATTCTGGCTGGGAAGAAGCAGGAGTGTGATGTAATAAAGACTGAAGAGCCCCTTAACAATGGAAGTTTTATTTGGGATAGTCTGGGTGTCGAGTTGTTGTGCAGTGAAAATTTCCAAGTATTGTATGTGTAGAAAAACGTTGGCTGAATCCCTCCCTCCCGCGCCAATTGGACTTTTTCTGCTATATCTAGGTTTTCCCGGATGAATTTCACCTCCAAACCTTGAATCCTTTTCTGCGTTCCTGTGCGGAGTTACACCAAAATGTGAATGTGAAAAATATCATCATTGCATTAATTGACAGGTGTGTAAGGAAGCATTCTAATGGCTTTTCAGGAGCAAGGGAGAGGCATCCAGTGAGAGGAGATGATGATGATGATTATAGTTATGAATTTCTCTTCATTATTTCCATGTCCTTTCCCCCAATGTATTCTGTTTCGCTAAAAAAATCCCTGTTGGTGTGATATCATCCAGCGATTGGTGAAGCTCCTATGATGTCATGGAATGCTCATGATGCTAGTTGGAGAGACTGCCAAGAGTTAGCACATGAAAGTCTTATAAACGGTGCAGCTTCTATAAGGAATGTGCTGGAGGGGGTGGAGCAGTTTAGGACAAAAAATCCCACGTAAGCTAGGGGTGAAAAAGGGAAACTGTTCTGTTGGCAAGAAGTAAGGATGGATCGAGAGTATGAATGAAAAGCAGAAGCAGGGGTAGAGTGGCCAAGGGAAGGGACTATAAAGTAGATAGCGGGCTGAGAAGAAGGGGCAGGAGTGAAGGATGAGCAAAGGTTGCAAAGACCGGGGGTGGGGGGAAGTTTGGATTAAAGAAAAATGCAAGTTGAGGAAATGCAGAGTGGTTGTAGGGAACATAATATCTGTAAACTGGGGAGGGAACCTGAGGCCCATATGTGGCCCTCCAGCCCTCTGTATCCGGCCCTTGGGACTCTCCCCAGGCCATACCCCTCACTGGCCTTGCTTCACATCCTCTGTGAGTATTTTCCTGGCTGGATGTGTCCTTGAACTCTGATAATGCCTCTTGCTTGCCTGGGTGGAGGATCAAGAGGGGTGTGTGTAGAAACTAGCCTACCATAGAAAGACAAGATTTATATTTATTGCTCTGGCCCTGCCCACCACTGGTCTGTGGCCCCCAAAGGGTTGCCCAGAAGGGAATGCAGCCCTTGGATGGAAAGTTTCCCCACCCCTGCTGTAAACAGCAGGAGCCATGTACCGTTGGCATGAAAGGACAAGAGAAAGAAGATCTGGAAGGTGGCAGGTTGTGTGATCCAAGGAAGCCAATGGGGCCCTTGTCCATGCAGCTGGCTTGCACATAGGACTGGGCATATGCGGTTGCCAAAACAGGGACAGCCAGGCCTAGGAGCTTTGGTGGCAGGTGAGATGGGGAGAAAAGTGGCAATTGAAGGCTGAATTTCACATCGATTTGAACTAGGCAGCCAAGTCTTGCTGCAGTATTTTTTGGGGGTTAACACCCGACAGTTTTGGAGGCGTACTGGCAGTATGCTCTTGTTTCCCCCCTTGCCTTTTTCTGTTCTGTTCATGCAAATTGTGGGTTGTAGCCAATTAACTTTTGCTCAGAGTAGACCTGTTGAAATTAATGGGCCTCAGTGAGTCATGGTTGGTATACTCTGATTAGGACTGTCACCGGATGAAACCCATCTTTTTGGAAGGCAATGGCATTGACATATTTCAAAGAACTGTGTGCTAACACACAGGCGTCGGCGTGTTTGTAAAATTTAATGCCTTTCTAATCTTGGCAAAAGGCTGATTTTGTGAAGAAGAGAAAATGTGTATTTTGTGGGAGAAATGTGTGAAGCAAGCTTTGTTTGTTTGTTTGTTTGTTTGGGGCTGTCTTTGTGTTGAAGACTTCTCTGAGTCATATCGGTTTGCGTAGCCTTGCAAAGCCATTTTGCAATGTCGAACAAGCAACCTTTTGGTGTCTTTCTGTGTACTCTCTTGGTTGAGTGTCTTTTCCAGTTACTCCTCTGGAACACCCAGTCCTCTCAGTGGCTGGAAATGGCGAGAGATGTGGGTGCAAACAATTCATTTGTTTCTTGTAACCCTAGTGTTCCAAGCACAAGCGCTTGATAGATGTTCTCCAGCTCGTGCTTGTGTTGCAGCAGATGTCTCTAATGCAGAGAGAAACTGTCTGGTTGTCTCGCTTAGCTTGCTGATTTAAGTCGGCAAGGCCTTCCTAGAAGCATGGTTTGAAGGCCTATGATTTGAACACCTTGCTGAAGCTAAGTAGGTCTGGTTCTGGTCAATGTCTGGATGAGAGACCACCTGGGAACCACATGTATGCTGCCTTGAATTGGAAGACTGGCAGGCTACAAATGTGATGTAACGCAGGGATGGGGAACCTGTGGCCCTCCAGATGTTGATGGAATCCAAGACCCATCAACCTCAGCCAGCATCGACAACGATCAGAAATGATGGGAACTGTAGCCCAGCAATCAGAAGGGCCACAGGTGTAGTTCATGCCAAGTCTTGGAGCCCAGAAATGAGATGCTAGTCCCATTTCTTAAGCACGCTGACATGGGAAAGAGCCTCAGTGGGGCTTGCTTCTGAGTAGGATTGGTCTGTGAATCGCATTTTCCAAAATTTTCTTTCTGTGTCTTTAGGCTTGCGCTCTTTGCTCACCGAGAGGATGGGCCAGGGATCCCTGCTGATATTAAGCTCTTTGATATTTTCTCCCAGCAGGTGGCTACTGTCATACAGGTAAGCAGAGAATTTGGTTGCTTCTGTAAGTAGTGCTAGAAGCTCAGACTTAGGGTGGTATTCAGTGCTAGTCCTACTCAGAGTAGACCCATTGAAGGTAATGGACACAGTTAACCTAGAATCAGTAATTTCAATAGGTCTACTCTGGGGAGGGCTTAGTTCAATACAACCCATAGTCCTGATGCGTGAAGTCACTTGATGTAGCAGTCTTGCAGAGGTTAAGGTAGTCTGGGTCCTATCAGTGTCTGGATGAGAGGCCACCTGGGGGTCCCCATCAATGCTGCCATGGGGGGGGTGTCAGAAGGTGAAGTATAAATGAATAAATAAAAGTGCCCTTTCTGCAGCCATCTGACATGCATTTCACCTCTATTTTTCTGTGCTGTTCGAACTCCAGTCTAGGCAAGATATGCCTTCAGAGGATGTGGTGTCACTACAAGTCTCTCTCATTAACTTGGCTATGAAGTGCTACCCGGATCGTGTTGACTATGTCGACAAAGTGTTGGAGACAACGGTGGAGATCTTTAACAAGCTTAACCTGGAGCAGTAAGTGGGAGGCCATCCTGCTTTCACCTTAAAGGCTGTATTGTCTGCTAATTGAGGGCAGTGGGTGGAAGGGAACTAAAACAAATTAAGACTGCCTGGCTATAAATCCCTATTTTTTTAAAAATAAGAGATAGCTCTGTCTTAACAATGAGTTGTTACTACATGACTGAACCTTGACAACTGGTGGTTTAAATGTTTGCACTGTGCAAAAAACGTTTAGATTGTTTTCCTTGCCATTTCTTCTTGATTTCTTGAGATGCTGGCTTTTAAAGTGTGTGAGTGTGAGTGAGTGTGAGTGAGTGAGAGTGAGAGTGAGAGTGTGTGTGTGTGGGGGGGCAGACTTCAGTTGTTTTTCTGAGCCTGGTACAAAAGAAATAATTTAGAAGTAAAGAATTCTGAGCCCAGGAACGTGTCTTTGAAAGTACTAGAACTGAAAGTGGCTCATCACTTCTGGTTACTCTAGGTTTCCTTTTAATTCTGTAGCTTTATTATTGTTAATTTGGTTTATTACTTGCCCTTCACCCAAAGGTCCCAGGGCAGGTCACAGCATAAAATACAACATTAAAAACAGTTTAAAACAGAGGTTCCCAAACTGTGGTCCATGGTCCACCAGTGGTCCACCAGTGGTCTGAGAGCTTCGTTCAGGTGGTCTGCAGCATGTCCACATTAAATATTCATATTAATCTTTAACTATATTTGTATTGCTTCCTTGATTTCTTATATTGTATTACAGTTTGAATTGTATGGAATGCAACTTCTATTACAACATCAGAAATAAAAGAAGCAATACAATTACAATTAAAAATCATACAGAACCTAGCATGGTGCATCAAAATTGCTGCAACAGGCAGAAAAAATTGTGAAGTGGTCCACCAAGACCATCAGCAGTTTTCAAGTGGGTGGGTGGGGGAGTTTGGGAACCACTGTTTTAAAACAAATTCCAACCGTAAGAATAGGGTGGCTCTATTATTAGAATTAGAATAATTTATTATTATGATTCGTATGCATGGAGTCACTTTCCTATGGCTAAAACAACTGAGACTCAGAAATCCATGCTGATCTACTGCAAAGCACCCAGAGATCTACCGGTAGATCCTGATCTACCTTCTGCCCACCTGTGACCTAAAGTATATATTGACTATATATTGACAAATATATATCTGTCAACTCATTGTTGCCCACTTAATGTTTTTTAGTATCGCTACAAGCAGCGCTGTATCAAAGGAGCTAACAAGGCTCTTGAAGATTCCGGTTGATACGTACAACAACGCCCTTACTGTCTTGAAACTGAAACATTTCCATCCCCTATTTGAGTACTTCGACTATGAGTCCAGGAAGAGCATGAGTTGTTACGTGCTAAGCAATGTGCTGGATTACAACACAGAAATAGTCTCCCAAGACCAGGTAGGGAAAGGACATAATCAAAAGTTCATGCTGTGCATTTGGGGCACCTCTTAAGATATCATGATCAGATTTTGCATATTGGCTCTTGAGATCAAGGAGCAGCGTTCCATCTGTTTGATTACAGCTAAATGTCATTTTGAATCAAGGTGGCATGCTGAAACTTTCAAAACTGCACTGATATCTTGTTTCTTAGAATTTCCAAGCCATGCTGGATACGAGCCTGCTAGTTAGAAATTCTTCCTATACTTTTAAGATTGTCTTTACTAGGTCTCATTTTTCCTGGCACATTTAAATCAATACAATGCATCTTTGGGCCAGATTGGATGATACCTCTGCCTGGACCTGGCCACAGGAATGCAGGGGAGTGAGAGTCCATATACCTTACCTCCAGCATCCCTAGATGTTCACGCAGGGGCGTACCTCTTGAGTACGGCTTGCGAGCACATCCCTACTTATGCTTGTGAGCACTTTACCCCCACCCCCAATGACAGATTATTGCACTTACCAGACACCAAGGGCCAAGTAGATTTAGGTTCCTCAAAGGGCTGTTGTCCTTCAGGAACAACAAGTCAGTAATATTATTTATGGAGTCTGTTGCTTATTAGAACCTGTCAGACAAGGTATTTCTGATGGGTTTCTGTTCCTTATCCTATGAGTGGGGAACTTTCAGCCCTCCAGCTGTTGCTGGGCTGCAGCCCCCATCCTCCTGGACCATCAACCACGCTGGTTAGGCCTGATGGGAACTGGAGTCTTAACAACAGCCGTGGAGGCCCGCAGGTTCCGCACCCCTAGCCCATCAAATACTGCTTGAGGCGCTCTGCCTGAAATGAGTGAGCAAGCTTGTGGATGGATGTCGCTGCCTTGGGGTAGCGGTGTGGGTCTGGCTGAACTGTCATCCTTTGCCAACTCTGCCCTCTGTAAGAAGTTTAGCGTTCATGGGATGGAGAGCTTTCAGCATCCACGCTACTTACACCTAGCAAGTCAAGACTCCAGGGTTTGATTTAGCAGGTGGGGGGTGGTGGATATTGAATACAAGGCAATACAGGTGCATCTGAATCTCAGTTTGCTGTTGGGCCTGTCCAGGCAATGGGATCCAGAGTGACCTTTGCAGGAGCAGTAGGCATTTCCCTTTTGCAAGGGTGAGGTTGTCCCCGATTTTCCTAAACTTCCCCCTTCAGTTTCAGCCTCTGCTCCACATCCCATGACTTTCCAGAGGGTTCCATGACACTTTCTCTCTCTGGTGGCTTTTCAGGGATGTGCAATGAGAGTGGAAGGGCGGAGGGAACCCTGTTGCATGAGTGGAACTTGTGGCTCTTTGATCCAAGCCTATATTTGTTGCCATCTGCAGAGCTATAGTGAGCACAAAATGGGCTCATTTCCATGTTCTCTGCCTTCTCAGGTGGATGCCATCATGAATCTCGTATCAACGCTCATCCAGGACCAGCCTGATCAGCCGGCTGAGGACCCAGACCCTGAGGATTTTGCCGATGAACAGGGCCTTGTGGGCAGGTTTATCCACCTTCTTCGTTCAGATGATCCCGATCAGCAATACCTGGTATGGCTTTTTAACGGTCTCAGTGTTGCTTCTTCAAAAGGGATGCTTTTTGATCTAGAGCGGGGATGGGAAGCCTGTGCCTCTCCTGATGGCTGTTACACTACCATCATTCTTGACCGTTGGCCTCGGTGGCTGTGGCTGATGGGAGCTGGAGTGCAACAATATCTGGGGGGCTGCAGGTATCCCATCCATGATCTAGAGAGTAAATTTTGGGGTGGTATGATCAGAATTTGTTTCCTGTGCATCCATAATCAAGTTGCAGTCACGGAATCTGATATCTGGAGCATATCGGCCTTGCCTTCTTCCCTTTAACTTTTTGTGTTCTCCTGTATCTGGAATCTTCTGGCCAGGGCCAAGTGGTGGCTGGTGCCCATAGGGCAGAATGTAGGGAGCCCAACAGCAGGTGGCGCCAGAGTTAACGACAGGCATTAACTCCTCCTCCTCCCTGCTGAGTTCTAGAGGGGCAACACTGAGACTAAGCAAGGAAGGAAGCAGGAAGGTGAAGTGCTCCATTCACCCTAATGGACCAACCTCCACTGCCACGGTCTTGGATATTTCTGTGTGGGGTTGTTTGTACTATGCCCAGGGTGGAGTGTGTGCTATGATTGCCTATGGGGAAAGTGCAGAAGGTGTGGTGTTGCGGGCGGCTGAATTCAACTTCTTGGCTATCTCCACTTCCATTTTTAAAAATGGAGACTGGTTTCTAGCCCTTATGGCTTTGAAGAAAGTCTTGAAAGATCACAGGCTGCCAAAGACACCTTGGGGGAAGATTGTGATGCCTTGTGTAGTTCTTTGCATCTCCTATGACTGACCAAACTATAATCAGTTGTGTAAAATAAGCAAAATTAAATGTTCCATGCAAATGGACACATTTTGCATAAGGGGCTGAATTTTCTTGCCATCGTAATTGCCATGTTTTTCTTCGTAATTGTGCAATGTGCACAGCTCTGACTCTGCCTTGCTTGCATTGGGTACTAAAATTCCATATACCAGTGATAGTGACCAGGAACTTCAGGCTAGGGATTCTCCCCAGACCACCCCCTTGCTCGCTTTTCTCTGCTTAGAATGTGTCCTAGAACTATGATGATGCCTCTTGATTGCCTCGGTAGGGGTTGGTGTGTGTGTGTGTGTGTATATTTGACTCTTGTGTGATGAGAATGTAACCACCTCTGACCAGCATTGGCACTCGGTCCCCTCAAGGTGGCCCACAAGGGTATATGGCCTTCAGGCTGGAAAAAAGACTCCCCACCTCTATACTAATAGCCAACTCATTTTCATAGGAACATATACTGTCTTACACTGAGTCAGATCATTGGCCCATCTAACTCAGTATTGTCTACACTGGCTGGCAGCAACTCTCTAGGGTTTCAGACACGATTCTCTCCTAGTCCTACCTAGAAACACCGTGGATTGAACTAGGACCTTCTGCATGCAAGGCAGGTGCTCTACCACAGAGCTACAGCCCTTCCCTTCCCTTGTGTCAATCCTTTTGTTGCCAAAACGGCACCATCCAAGCATAATAGAGAGCTTTCTGTAGGCTTGGGAGAACCCCAAAGTTTGTAGAAGTACAAGACTGCTTTAGTTGGGGGGAAGGCGCCAAGTAAGGGCTGAATATGTTTAGTGGGCACAGAATGCCAGCTGACTGGGAATGGAGGAGAGATGAAATGGAGTATCCTGGAGAAAGGCATGGCTGGCTGGCACCCTGAATGGGAGTTCTCCACACTTCATCTTGTTGCAGGCAGAGCTTGGAAAAGTTACTTTTTTGAACTACAACTCCCATCAGCCCAATCCAGTGGCCATGCCGGCTGGGGCTCATGGGAGTTGTAGTTCAAAAAAGTAACTTTTCCAAGCTCTGGTTGCAGGGCATGCTTGTGTATGAGGAGGTATTTATTTCTCGCTGGCTTTGCTAAAATCGTAAGACCTCTGACCTGGCACAGGTTTGAAATCATGGCTGTTTATGTTACTACATTGAAAACGGCACTTTTAAAAATAAATAGTGTTGATAGCCCAGGTTTGTTGTCTGTTGTTGACTTCCATCCTGCTTTCTTAACTTGTCGAATAGAGAAAATGAGGCTAGAGAGGATGGAGATGCATAATGACTTGCTGAAAATACCATTAAGAACTATGAGTCATTGGCATAACCACTAAATTGCACTTTTAAAAAAATTCCAAATAAATGGAGGCTTTGTAATCATCTGCACAAAGAAGTATGAAGAAATGAAAATTATGTAACACCTGGGCTGTGTTCAGAACAGGGGCAGTTTGTGCTTCCTAAAAGTGGGGTGTGTGTGTGCATCAAATCTCACAGTGTAAAACTTCTCCTGTTGGCTCCACATATGGAAGCCCTTCCTGATGGACATGGTGATTAAATGGAACCTCCATGTCCAAAGGTAGTATACCTCTGCATACTAGAAGATGGGGAGAGCAAAAAACACTCAGCTTCACGTCCTGTTTGTAAGCTGGTCCCTTGACAGAGGCAAGCACTTCACCCAGAGTACGAGGCAGAGATGTGGTGTCCAAATCCCAATTGCCACTCCTGCCTCCTTCTCATTTGATACTACAACATCCATTTTGCACAAGGAAACGAGTGAGACTGTAAAACGAGCGACTTGCTCGAGGCCACTAATCTGAGCCCTGCACAAAGTGCCAGCGGGCAGAGTTTCAGATGGTTATTGCTACTCTGACCCATCACTTGTTGAAATACTGTGGTGTGTGCCATGCTTTGAATTTTGTAGGGTGGTGGTGGTGGAAATTAGCCAGCTTTGGAAACCGTACTGAAAACTCAGAGTTTGTAATTAGCTTTATTCGCTGTTATGAGGCATGGCAATTGGCCACCAGGGCTTAGGTGGCTGTGAAAAGGGGATCAGGTCAGGAGAGGGACCTGCGGCCCTCCAAAAGTTGGTAGCCTGTAATTCGCATCATCCCTGACTTTTGGCAGTGCTGGCTGGGAGTTGGAGTCCAAAAACATCTGGAGGGCCAAAGGCTTCCTACCACTTGTATTGTGTGTGTTGTCTTTTTTTTCTCTCCCTCCCCTCAAGGTTCCCAAACGTTGCCTGGGTTTTGGCTCAACTCGGCTGTGTGTGTGTGTGTGTTTAGGAATATAGGAAGTTCCCTTATTTGTCTATATAACCTCATATTGTCTGCTCTGACTGTCAGCATCTCTCCAGAATCTCAGGCAGAGAACCTGTCGCCTGCTTCCTGGTCCTTCTTTTACTGGAGACGCTAAGGATTGAACCTGGGACCTTCTGTCTGCAAAGCTTCTGCTCTGCGTCTGAGTTACGGCCCCTCTGTCAATACGTTCCTCTTGCACGCGTGCACTGACATATATGATGTGCTGTTGTCTTCCAAACCCAAGCTGATGTGTGTGGTTTAGTGCTTAAAGCAGGCTGTTCAATTTTTTTTTTGTATGATTGTCTTGCCTCTGTCATCAGGTACAGACACCCAACATGTGATCTTTCTGTTACTTTAGATTTTAAACACTGCCCGGAAACACTTTGGCGCAGGTGGAAACCAGCGTATTCGTTTCACATTGCCACCCTTGGTTTTTGCAGCATACCAGCTTGCTTTTCACTATAAGGAGAACTCTAAAGTGGTGAGTGAATGAGTTGAGGTGCACACATGATGGGTTTTGCCCATCTCTACTTATAAATAAATGGGGTTGGGCTAGAAATAGCTCATTAAGAGGACAAAAAATGCCAGTTCAGTGATCAAGGGCAAAACATCTTAAACTGTCAGAAACTGGCACGAAAATGCAATAAATGGAACAAGTAACTCTTTTCTAGGGCACTTCTTGATCTGTCTGGATGGGCTGGGAATTCTTGTCACCTCGGGTTCCATCTTGGCAGAAAAGTTTTTTTGTAAACCACTTGAAAGGTTTTTTCACAATCAAGAGATGTATACGTTTAGTTAAATAAATAAAATGAAAGTAACTATTCACAGAGTTCGGTTTTCCGCAATTTATTCAGGCTGCAGAATTCAGGTGCTTGTTGCAGGATGCGCAATTTTGAAGTGGAGGCCTATACATAATCCTAGCTACCAAGTTTGCTTATTCTTTGGTCATGATTTTTGACCCAGTCTTTAACTTGCCTTTTGTGTGTCGGGTGTTGTGTTTTTTTTAGGATGACAAATGGGAAAAGAAATGCCAGAAGATCTTCTCATTTGCGCACCAGACGATCAGCGCTCTGATCAAAGCTGAGTTGGCAGAGCTCCCTCTCCGGCTGTTCCTCCAAGGTGCTCTGGCGGCAGGAGAGATTGGATTTGAGAACCATGAAACGGTAGCCTACGAATTCATGTCCCAGGTGGGGTTAACAAATGTTTCCTCCGCACCCCCCCCCCTCGGCCAAAACTTTAGATGAATTTTTAGGCTAATCTGATGCAGAGTTAGGTGTGCTTTATTCCTTCGGTTCAGTGCTGGATCAGGGCCCTGACTGATTATGTTCCTACACTGGATGTCTGCAGTTGACTTGTATTTGGTTTTCATAGCACAGTCCCCTTCTGTCTTGAATAAAAATGTCTGTGCTAAGCATGCAGCGAATGCAGGAAGCTACTTTTGAGTGAGCCAGACCAACTCAGTGTCGGCCCCTTTGACCGAGAGCCCCTCTCCTGGATCCTGGGCAGGGGTCTTCCTTAGCTCTGCTGCCTGAGACCCTTTTTACCCAAAGTTGCCAAGGACTGAACCCTAGACCTTCCACCTGGACAGCAGTGACATTAAAATACGACATTGCAAAAGCCCTCCTTTATGTCCTGAAATAAGGCCTAAAGGCAGACTGTAATGATTTCTGTTGCCTCCCCCCCCCCGGTCCTCTTCCCCAAAGATGGAGCATTTGCAACTGATCAGTAGCTGTCACAAACAATTGGGTCCAGGGTGGGCTTATTTAGGAGTGGCTGTATCACTGCCTCTTTAGCGGCACTGTGGACCACCACTCGCATAAAGAAACAAGGCCCTATGAGGAGAGACTGAAAGAACTGGGTCTGTTTGGCCTTGAGAAGAGAAGGCTGAGGGGAGATAAAATAGCACTCTTCAAGTACTTGAAAGGTTTTTAGAGGAGGGCCAGGATCTCTTCTCGATCATCCCAGAGTGCAGGACACAGAATACCGGGCTTAAGTTACAGGAAGCCAGATTTTGGCTGAACATCATGAAAAACTTCCTAACTGTTAGAGCAGTACAACAATGGAACCAATGACCTAGGAAGGTGGTGGGCTCTCCAACACGGAAGGCATTCAAGAGGCAGCTGGACAGCCACCTGTCTGGTATGCTTTGATTTGGATTCTTGCACTTATAGGCCCCATCCAACTCTACGATTCTCTGAAAGACATGTTGACTGATTGGCAGGACGATGTGGTTCAATTCTGCATTGGCTGCGGGTTGGAAACAGGCACCAACAGCCAATGCAGCAGGATTTAACTCCTGCTTGTCAGCTGACAAACAGAAGTTATGTTCTATTCTATCTGGCTGTATGTGCCTGTTCCCTCCTGGGATTAGGCACCTTCAGCCAATGCAGGCAACCCAAGAAAGCCTGTTACGTGCAGGAAAGGTGAAAAGGAAGCATTTTTCCAGCCCTGTGATCAGTGCTTCCTCAGCCCTGTGCATAGGGCTAGCAACCCGCTATGCGCTGCAGTTCACAAGTGCCTGCCAGCTGGTTTTCAGGCATTTAGAAACCCAGGGCAAGGGATTTTGATACATGGGCTGGCCAACCTGCCTGTCGATCATGTGCTCTCTTAACGATCCTGGTAAGGATCTGGCCCCGGCTCAAAGTGCTGTGCAAACATCTCACTGTGGGCCTTCAAGGGGTCCATTGGTGTGCCCTCCATGGAGGAGTTGTATTCCAGCAACATCTAGAGGGCCACAGGTTCCTGTTCAGGAATGCCTTCCCAAATGCTCCTTTCCCTACCGTGTTCAGAGAACTGAAGCAAGATTTCGTGGGAGCTCTATTTTCCCCCTTTTTGGGGAAAAAGCCATAAAAATTGTAATCAAAACTACCGGTTATCCAATCTCCCTTATTTCTTCTCTGAATCAGGCGTTCTCTCTGTATGAAGACGAAATTAGCGATTCAAAAGCACAGCTGGCCGCAATCACCTTGATAATTGGGACATTTGAGAGGATGAAATGCTTCGGCGAGGAGAACCATGAGCCCTTGAGAACTCAGTGTGCTCTGGCGGCTTCCAAACTGCTGAAGAAGCCTGATCAGTGCCGAGCCGTGAGCACCTGTGCCCATCTCTTCTGGTCTGGCCGGAACATGGACAAGAACGGCGAGGAGGTAAGAAGAGCTACAGGCTCTAGAGCAGCTTTTCCCTTAAGCTCTGGCACTCTCCAGGTATTCTGGGCCACACCTCCCATCAGCCCCAGCCCTCCTCTCTGCGTTGAGTGTGTGTGAGTATAATTAATGTCCCAGCATATGCCCTACCTTTCTATGAGCTGATGCCAGGCCTCACTCAGATGCATGTGGGGACCCCTAGGGCTGTGGTCCTCTACATGGGCCCAGGATGCTCTCTGAAGGCACATGATTCAGCCATCTTCCTGGAGTTATGCAGGTCTTGGTCTGATCTGTGCTTTGGCGGGGAGACCACCTGGTAACCTTGTGTGTACTTGACTTGAGTTTTGTGATGGAAAAATAGTGGTATTATAAATATACTTATTTCTAGGATGAATAATGAGGGAAATAAAATTTTCTAGTTTAGATTCTCTGTAGAAACATTAGTAACACAGGAAAGAAGCAAAGTAAGGACACAACAAACATACAAAAATATAATTCTCCATCTTTGGAGATGGCAGGTATTGCCACCACTCACCATATGCTCAGAGGCACATGTTACCAAACTCTTCCAACCTACACAACAAGTGGATTGGACTGTGAAAGACCAACCCAAATTGTGTTTGCATTTTGACAAATTTGTAGGGCAGTACAATATCTCAGAGAGGAGGTCAGGTATCCTGCTCCCCTGGTGCCTTCACTATAGCTGCCCTGCTTTTTAAAGTTTGATAGAAATATCTGTGGGCTATAGGTACATTCTTAAACCGCAAGGTTTTTTGCCTATTAGTGAATAAATATACTTAAACAGGTGGGAAACCTCAGGCCTGGGAGCCAAATGTGGCCTCCCAGGCCTCTCTGTCTGGCCCTTGGGGCGCTTCCCCAGGCCACGCTCTTCATGGGCCTTGCTTCACTCTCTCCTTGAGTGTTTGTGGCCTGGCTGGAATGCGCCCCTTGAGCTATGATGCTTTTGGCTTGTCTGGATGGAGGATTGACAGGGGCATGCGAATGTGTTGCAGAAACTATCTGCCTGTGCACAAGGCAAACTTTTGCATTTGTTGCTGTGTCTGCTTTTGCTTGTGGTCTCGCCTACCCCACCCCTGGCATGTGGCCCCTAGAAGGTTGCCCAGAAGAGAATGTGGCCCTCGAGCTGAAAAGGGATCCCCACCATCTTTACGAAATAAATGCAATGAAATTCTTGCTTGGGAAGAACTCCCATTTGGATATTGGCCTGAGTCAATATTCATAGTTGGAAGTGCAAAGGCAGTTGTGTTACAACACTGACCGTGCAACTGTTTGCATGTGATAGAAATTGTCGACCGAGTTACAGCGGCAGTGGTGGTGGGGACAAATCTTGGTAAGTAGTGCCCAAAGTGAGTGTGCTTTGATATGGAAATAGTGACCAGCCTTTTTGTCTTGGTGCTTAGCTTCATGGAGGAAAGAGAGTCATGGAGTGCTTGAAAAAGGCATTAAAAATAGCAAATCAGTGCATGGACCCATCTCTCCAAGTCCAGCTCTTCATAGAAATTCTGAACAGATACATCTACTTTTATGAAAAAGAGAACGATGCAGTAAGTGGAACAGTACCCAAAAGCTGCAGCAGCATTCTTGTTTAAGGGACCTTCTCAATGGGGTAGGATGGGGTTGAAAGTCTGTGGCCTTCCAGAGGTTGTTGGATGACACCTCCTGCAATCCCTGTTCATTGGCCATTGTGATTGGGGCTGATGCGGGTCAGAGTTCAACAACACTGGTAGAATGACAGGTTCCCCACCCTTGACCTCAATAAATGCTACATTCAAATGTGTGTGCTAAAAGCCCGACAGTCCACTTCTTCTCTGCAAAGCGGTGCTAGAAGAGGGTAACTTGGAGTTTCCCTTGTACTTCCTCTCCCCCCCTTTCTGTTTCTTCCATCTTTTGAAGATCCTAGGCATTAGAAATGCTTACCTAAGATCCTGCATGGAAAAAGCAGCTGCAGTGGAGGGGGTGAATTAAGTTCTCCACCCACCCCACCCTGGCCACAAATCCCGGCCTTGTGACGCTGTTTTGCAGTTACATTTTGTTTTTGTAATACAATAGAACATAGGAAGCTGCCTTATACTGAATCAGACACATTGGTCCATCTGGTTCAGCATTGTCTACACTGACAGGCAGTGGCTGTCTAGGATTTCAGACTGGTACTATTTCCCAGACCTATCTGGAGATGCCAGGGATGGAACCTGAGATCTTCTGTATGCAAAGCAGATGCTCTGTCACCAGAGCTTGGAAAAGTTACTTTTTTGAACTACAACTCCCATCAGCCCCAGCCAGCATTGCCACTGGATTGGGCTGATGGGAATTGTAGTTCAAAAAAGTAACTTTTCCAAGCTCTGTCTGTCACTGAGCTACAGGCCTTTCCTAAACGTGAACTTGGGGGTCTTGACAAATCTCATATCCCAACAGTTCCCACCCACCCAAGCAAACACACCGAAAAGATTCTTGTTTAGCAGGACCTGCTCCAGTTTTGAGGGAGCCCTCAGCAAAGTGCTTTCTGATGGGACCCTCTGAAATCTGAAGGCCCCACTGCAAGCATATCTGGCAGCTGCAGGTGGCTATTTTAATTTCCCAGAATGCCTCAGAGCAACAGTTCATTGAGGACTTTGTGGGGACACTAAAATAGCTGCCTGCTGCTGCTACCACCAGTCATGGCAGGAGGAGGGCACAAATCTGGGCAGACGATGGCACTAGTGGGCCCTTCTAGGCTGCTGGGGCCCTGCCTGCTGCCCAGGGGTGCCTGGTGCTGATGCCGGGCCTGTCATTTAGCATATTGTCTTTCTGCTCAGGTGACAGATTTCTGCTTCTGCAACGGAACTCCCCCTCCCCTCCTTTCCCCTGAAGCCTCCTGTGTTGGGGACCATCTGGGACAGATTTTGGGAGCATGTGGGGAGAGGCAGTCACATTGCCCAAGCAGAACTGCATCATTAGGTAGAACCCCTTGTCTGCACTATACTTTTAAAGAAGTACAATGCCACTTTAAGAAGTCATGGCTTTCCTCCAAAGATTCCTAGGAAAGGTAGCTTGTTATGGGTGCTGAGTTGTTAGGAGACCCCTATTCACCTCACAGAGCTACAGTTCCTATGGTGGTTTACCAATCAATCCCACGTCCCAGGGAACTCTGCAGATTGCAGCTCTGAAGGGAATAGGGGTCTCAATGCCCTTAACAAATTATTGTTCCCAGAATCTGTTGGGGGAAGACATGACTGTTTAAATTGGTATGATACTGTATAATGCATATGGGACCTTACTCTGCTTTTGATCTAAGCTTCATTGACTGTTTTTCACGTGTTTGCTTTTTAATATTTTTTAAAGGTGACAATTCAGGTTTTGAATCAGCTTATACAAAAAATCCGGGAAGACCTTCCTAATCTCGAATCAACGGAGGAGACAGAACAGATCAACAAACACTTTCACAACACGCTGGAGCACTTGCGCTTGAGGAGGGAATCGCCGGAATCTGAGGGGCCGATCTATGAAGGGCTGGTCATTTAAAAAAAGAAGACCCCCCCCATGCTATTGGATCATCTTTCCATTTTACAACACAGTACCTGTTTTTTTAAAAAAATAATAATTATTATGCTAGAGTTCATAGATTTGTGCCTTTCGGAAGTGCCAAGTTAGGCTACCTGTTCTTGTTCGTTCTCTCTCTCTCTCCCTCCCTCCCTCCCTCCCTCCCTCTCCCCCCCCATTTTTTTTGTATGTGTGTTCAGTGCTTTGCTTTGAAACACCTGCATTGACTATTTCTACCAATTTTTTCCCAACTCTTTCGACCAGCAGCTCAATAGAGACCATCAGTAAATTAGCATGACTGAAGTCATTTAAAAAAAATATAAATTCATGTGACAATGTCTCCTTCTGTCTCTCTCCTGCATTCTAATCTCTCCTCACCCCCCAGCATCCAAGCTGTTTAATGTCTAACCTGGCTTTCCATCTGCAAGTGTTAATAGATGTGTGTGCTGGTTTATTTTTACAGAGAACTTTTCTTTATATGTTGGATTCTGCTTCTGCCTTCCTTTGTTTTTCAAATTGCTTCTCAAGGATATGTCAGATTTTTTTCTTCTCTCTTCCCCCCTCCTTCCCCCTTTAAAACTAGAATATATTAATGCATGTTTTTGGAGTTGTAAAGCACCATGCTCGAGAAAATAAAAATAAAATTCGGAAGCTATATTTTGCATATGAAGGCTCCGTGACCCACAGTGAAGGGCCAGTAATGTGCACAGGGCATATTTATCAAGGTAACTTTATTTCCGCATAGTATTAAGAGAAATCAAAAGAGTAATAGATGAATTGTGGTCTCTAGAGTATATGTATAACCTTCATTACTGTAAAAAAATTAGAGGGAAACGCATTACACAGTTCTACTCCGTATCATGAATTTGCACCAGTGAACCAATAAAGTTGCTATTAACGAGTCTGGCTCTGAATGTCTCCCATTGCATCTAAAGCAGAGGTGGCCAGCATGGTGCTCTCAAGATGTTGGACTAGAACTCCCATTGTCTCTGCCCATTGACCATGATGACTAGGGTGATGGGAACTGGAGTCCAACACCTGGAGCCTCACAGGTTCCCCACCCCCATATTTAGATCACTGTTCTTCAACCTTGAGTCCCCAGGTGTTGTTGGACTACAACTCCCATCATCCTTGGCTATTGGCTAAGATGTGTGGGGTTGATGGGAGTTGTAGTCCAACAACAGCTAGTGACCCAAGGTTGAAGAGCACTGTTTTAAATAAGGTCTGTATGTCTCACCTGCCCAGCCTCATTCAGGAGGGGGCTGTCTACAGTTGAGAGAACAAATAGCAAATCATCACAACTGCCCTTATAAAAATAAAAATAATTATAACCTGCCACCTATAACTATCTGGAGTGCAGGAAAAAAAGGGTGGGAGGAGATATTAAAACCGTACAGCATCAAACAACGCTGAAAAGCAGCAGTTAAAATAAACAACAGAATTGGATGGTGAAAGCCAGTGCAAATAAAAATATATTCGGTTTTCTGTCTGAAGGGCAGCTGGGAGTAGCCCATCATGGAGTGACCGCAAATAACTCTCATTAAGGAGCAACTTAATTTTGATCGGCAAGGGGCTATTTGATGCTGGTCAAACAAAAAGGCCACTTAACAACAGGTCCAGCCTTTCCCAACCAGTGTGCCTCCAGATGTTGTTGGACCACAACTCCCATCTTTCCTGACCATTGGCAATGCTGGCTGAGGCTGATGGGAGTTGTGGTCCAACAACATCTGGAGGCACACTGGTTGAAAAAGGCTGAACAGGTCTCTTCTAAAAACTCTCCATACTCCTGAAAAACTGGCTGCATGTTGTTGCCTTGTGCTTACTCATGTAATTGGTGTGGCATTTCATATTTTCACACAGCTCTTGGCCCCATACATCCACGTTTGATGCAGACGCTATTAGGATGATGAGCCGAAAGATTGCTGTCATGGCGTCATTGCCTTTTGGATCCAGAGAGATCTTGTGTGAATAAAAGGCACTTCTACTACTATTTGTGATACAGCCTCCCATGCTTCATCATGTGCCATTTTCGAACGTCCGTTAATCCTTGGGAGCTCTGCTCATCCACATTTGGATGCTATCTGTTGGTGTTAAACCCTGCCAAGCCTTCAATCTACAGGAGGGTTGGAGAACCAGTGACTCTCCAGGTGTTGTTGGACTCCCAAGTCCCATCACACCTACCCCACCAGCATAGCCAATAGGTGGGAATGGTGGGAGTTGTAGTCTAGCAACATCTGGAGGACTACAGATTTCACTGAGCTCTGATGTACAGGTTGGTTTCTCAGCCTTCCTCAAGCTAGTGACCTGCAGAGGATGTTAAGACTACAGCTCAAGCATCCTTGCCCAGTGGCCATGCTTGCTGGGGTTGGTGGGAAGTGGAGTTTGACAACTTCTAGAGGGCAGCAGGTTGGAGAAGGTTGACTCATATGAACAAATGATGCACCTTATATATACAGTGAAAGCTTGTTACAACGTGGGGGGACAAAGGATGCACCCGTGTTATAGGGGTTCTGCGTTATGAAAACCACTGTGCTGTATAGTATTTTACTTGGGGCACATCATCATCCCTGTAGTATATCTGAATCTGTGGTACAGTGAGACGTGTTACGAGTTTCTGCTGTATATAGAACTAACAACAGAATATCTAACCCAGGATTGTCTGCACCAGTCTTCCCAGCTTGGTCCACACCAGATGAGGATAGATTCAAACTCCCATCAGTCCCAGGCATCAGGACCAGTCGCTGGGGGTGATTGGAGTTGTACTCCAACAACATCTGACAGGATGTTTACACTGACTTGGCATCATAAAGTCTCAGCTAAATATCTTTTAACGGGAGATTGAGTAGGGGTCCTTGTGCCATGCAAATCTTGTCATCTACCACACACAGAACCAACTCCAATGAACCTACATTTTAGCAGGTGGGTGTGTTAATGTTTTGTTTATTTTCCTGGTTATGGAAAATGCTTTCTTTAAAGCATTTATTTCCAAGGTGCTTAACAATAACGAAAACCTATAAAGTCACTTCGACAAAAATATCAAAGGGCAGAGCAGCAGATTACCTAAGGCTGAATTAGTCACCTTCTTTTGACCCAATTCTCTACCCATCCAGTATTAAAACACTTGTGAAATACATATGAACATACTATTGGCTTCCCCAAGATTAAATTGGTTCACAGTTCATGATGACAATTTATCATTGTGATACAATGAGGCAAGGGATTCTCGAGTTTGGAGACATCAATGAAAGACACTGACTGACTACAGGAGGCATCTGTAAAAAAAATACACAGATATTGGCAGTCTGTTGCATTGAAACATCAGCAGGCTTGAGTGGGAAGCGTTGCTAATCTTTTCATTGTTTGAAAATTATGTACAGGAAGTGATGTCCCAGTCTGATGAAGTGCAGCAGCTGCTGTTCTGGAGCATCTTGCTATGCTATGCTGTCCTGTCCTGTCCTTGTAGCTATTTATCAAGGGTGGGGAACCCATGCCCCTCCAGGTGTTGTTCGACTCACATCAGCCCCCACCAGCATGGCCATTGGCCAGGGATTATGGGAATTGTAGTCCCAACAACATCTGGAGAGCCACAAGTTAGGTTCCCCAGCCCTGCTATATGTGGTGGCATTACGTATATAGGAGAGAAATGATCTATGCAAAGAAGAGTATCGGCTGTGATGACTTGCCCATGTTTCTAGGACACCTGAGTGCAGCAACTATTGCTGAGTGCTCCATAGATTTCCACTCAACATTGTAACTGACCTGAATCTTGCTCTGTCCTTCCTGGTAATGGCATCGGAGTATCAGTTTGTCTCCTAATTCACACCTAGATGAATACATGTAGTGGTGCTTCTCTGGTGAGAAATGGCCCTATAGGGGTGCTGCAAGGGAACATGGAAACAAAGCTGTGTGACTCTTCCGTTCTGCAGAAGCTCTGTGGTGATGCACACATGGAGCTCCTGCTTTGAGCAGGTTTCAATATTGGTGGTATGTGCAGTTGAGAACATGAACCTCTTCCCTGCCACACAGAGGGGCCTTTACATATGGACAAGTTCTGTGTGCGTGTTCTAGAGTGTGGTGCTCTAGAGCAGGGATAGCCAACGTGGCGGCCTCCAGAAGTTTTGAACTACAACTTGCACCATCTCTGACCATTAACCATGCTAGCTGAGGCTGATGGGAGTTGTAGTCCAAAACATCTGGAGGGCACCATGTTGGCTATGCCTACTCTAGAGCAAGGTGCCAGGTTGCATTCTCTTTTCATTTATTGAGATATGAGGTGAATAAAATGCAACATTAAAACACACCATAAAACACTCCTTAAGTGCTTACATTTTATCCACATGTAATGAGTGTTTTGATACACAGACAGACATGAGTAGCCACTTGTTAAAGGGAAAGATACACCGAATATCAGAAGCCTTCCTGAATTCATCTGTGCTAGAACCTGCAGCTAAAAACATGCAAGTTCAAGCTGGTGTGAAAGTTTGCTGCCCCATATCTAAATTGCTTGTGGTTAATCTTCTTCATCTGCAGCCCCGCCCCAATGTTCCCCTGATGCAGCAATTAGGCTTGAAAATAGCCTTCTGTTGCCTCCAATGAAAGAGGCAAGGAGGGGAGGAAATGGGTCAAATGGGGAGCCCCATGGGCCGCATCTGTACAGCAATTCCTCACCGCTACTTTAAAGAAACCTTGGAGGAGGAGGAGGACTGCAGTTAAGCACACAAACACGCAGAGTCAAATAGGCAGTGTGCTGTAGCATTGCAAACAGAATTATATTGACTGCTATTTCTGAAGAATTAAGGTTCCAGTTTTAAGACATCCAAGGTTTGCTTTCAAGTTGAGGCTTCCTAAAAATATCCCTGTGCTTTGATAATGAATATGGACTAGTCAGTTCTCATAGTATTCATTAGCATTGCAGGGTATTCATTGCAAAGTATTCTCTTTTCCCCAAACAGTGCTGAATTTTGTACATTTCTGCAGCAGAAAAAACAACAGGTAACGGGGCAAAGCGTTGCAAAGCCATCTTTCTAACTTGGATTAGCCTTTAGTTCAGATAAGTGTGTGGTCAGTGTTTCATTTTTTAGATGCAAAACATACCTGTCTTAAAATGTTATCTTAAATGTTCTCACATAAACATATTAGGGTGAATCTTTGCTTTACCTGGGCACAACAGTTTAAAAAATGCTTTTCTGAAACTCATATGGCACAAAGGATATAAAATGGGGTTGATGGCTGAATTCAGCCACAGGAGCCAAAATGATGCTTCATAGAGAGCATGGTGTATGCACTGTCCATGGCAAGCTGCTCTGATGATCATCAGGAGTGTGTAAGGAGCCCAACACAAAGCAAAGATGCAAACAATGATGGCCAAAGATTTGGCCACTTTTTTATCCCGGGAAAGCCGAAATCGGCTAGCCATGGTATTGGCAACCTCTGCTCTCCTCATGGTGACGGAGCAGCTCTCCAGAGCTTTGTAGAAACCATTCCACGGGGACTTTGTGTGAAGATCCACTTGTAAAGGTGGAAGGTCTTGATTGATGTTGAAATCTGCTGGCTGGCTCTGAAGGTTGCAAAGGGTGAGCCTTGAAACTGCAGGCTTAGTAGGTGAGAGGTTGCTGGCCCTCTCATTTCTCTTCCGGTTCACATTCATAAAAAAGATGGCATGTTCACGTTTCTTCCTTTGGGAGCGGGTTTCTCCATCCCTGCGGCTGGGTGCCAGCATCTTGGTCCTTACAGGTGTCCTCTTCCTAATATTGAAATAAATGCTTAAGTTGAAGTAGGTGACGCTGATGAAAGGGGTGAAGAACTCTATTGTGGAAGCGATCATGAGGAAGTACCAATTGTAGAAGAACTCGGCATAACACTCCTTCTCCGGTAGGATGCTTTGCTGGGCAATGTACTCCCAGCTGATGATTGCTGGACCGTAAAGGAGAAAAGCTGTGATCCACACCATGATCATTTTCACCACTGTGTTCCTGGTCATTCCCTTCTGAGCTCTGTAACTCACCTAGGAGGAAAGGTAGGACAAAGTGTCAAACAATGACTTCTTGTTCTTGTTATATGCCTTCAAGTCGATTACGACTTATGGCAACCCTATGAATCTTTTTCGGATATATTCATAGGATTTTCATGGTAAGAGGCATTCAGAGGTGGTTTACCACTGCCTTCCTCTAAGTCTATGGCACCTGGTATTCCCAGGCGGTCTCCCATCCAAGTACTAACCGAGCCTGACCCTGCTTAGCTTATGAGATCAGACGAGATCGGGAGTATTGAGGGTAGTATGGCCGTAGCAAACAACGACTATACTTGCAAAAATGCGTTTGACATAGCGGAGTGCTTATAGGATGGCATTGCTCTCAGCTGGAGGCTAATTCTTAGCATTTCTGCATGCAGCCTTGTTAAGTTTGACAATAGTCGTCCTGCTCCTTTAGTGTGACGATGCAATTAGGTCTGAGAAGAGGTCTGGGATTGGTGAAATGGCTGTTTCAAAGGCACTGAGGCCTGCTTACAGCAGAGGTAGGCAGCAACATTCCTTAATACAGTACCTCTGAGGAAGAAGAATTTGAGATAGGGGAACTCTCCTCCTGGTGGGCCATCTACAACCTTTCATCCCATCTCGCTTTCCAACAGTACCGCTTCCACACGTATACAGGCAGCCTCATCGATGCCTAATCATTCTCTTAGAGAAGAAAACTGGTTTCAAAGGAGTGTCTGTATTCTGGAACTCCAGCCTGATCTCTGCCTTGTACTCAGTTTCTGGGGCTAGTTGCTGTTAACTTTGCCAACTTGCCTTCTGTGACATGGATGTTGCAACTGGCCGCTCCTACCACAGCAGCTGTTTTTGTGAATGGGCATACCCCCTTCCTCATGACAGCCATTTTTGTGACAGTGCCCTCCCCACTTTCTCCACATTCCAAGGGTGCCTGCTGGTCCAAGAAGCTTCAAGACCCCTGTTGCCTAATGAATTCTGCTTTATTTTCTTTTATACTTCCTTTGTCTGTGCGTGAGAGACAATCAGCCCATGCACCAACCCATCCTGCAGGACAGAGGCGATGATGAGGTGCTGAATGAAAAGGGCAGAGAAACTAGTGATGTGAGGGAATCAGGACGCTGAGTGACATATACATGAAGGCAGAGGTTGAGAAAAAGAAGAGAAAGGTTATAAGAGAAAAAGGTTGATCAGTAATGGATGGCTTCGGAACTTAAGAGCCTTGCTGCATCAGGCCAGTGGCTCATCTAGTTAAGCATCCTATTCTCACAGTGGCCATTCAGATGCCAATGGGAAGATCCAAAATGGGGCATGAGTATTACTACTGTTTGAGATTTTAATGTTTTAATGCATTTGTATGTTTTTATGCTGTACGTCGCCCAGAGTGGCTGGATAACCAGCCAGATGGGCGACTAATAAATTTAATAAATAAATAAAAATAAATAAAACAGCACTCTCCCCCCTTGCATTCCCCAGCAGCTGGCATTCAGACCCATACTGTCTCTGACCACGGAGGGAGCGCACCAGCCATGCGCAAATGGCCCCTGGGAATTTTCCATCCTACTTGTGGGCAGAGGAAAGGGTGGCTGGAATCATTTCATCTTATTTCCCCAGGAAGGACACCCTCCCCTCCCCAGGCCACACCCCTCACTGGCCCTGCTCCTCGCCTTTCTCCCCTGCTTTTCCCTGGCTGCATTCTGCCATTCCACTGTGAAGATGCCTCCGCTAATGCCTCTGAAGAACTTAAGGAGAGCCTTGCTGAATCAGGCCATCGTGTTCTCACTGCGGCCAACCAGATGCCTCTGGGAAGACCACAAGGAGGCGCTCTCACCGCTTGTGATTCCATACAAGTGGGATTCAGAAGCATACTGCCTCCTATGGTGGAGGGAGAACATAGTCCTGGCAGGGAGTAGCCACTAGTGGCTTTATCCTCGATGAATTTGCCTGCTCCTTTTTTAAAGCCATCCAAGGTTAAAATCTCACACCGGGCCTCAGATCAGTAGAGTGGCCACTTGGACATCGCCAACAGAGGACACCGGTTTGCATAAAATGTGCACATGCTCGTTTATACGTCCATTTAGAAATTAACAT